>NC_086328.1:22646604-22709104 GCF_036172605.1 Pelobates fuscus
GCAGAGGAAAGTAATGCTGTGACATGGGCCTGGTCCAGTGTGCTACTAGGGACATATGGGGCTCTTCCAAGCCCTCACGTGGGCAGAATATGTGGGTTCCGCAGGCCGGATGTTTGACAGACCCTGCTCCATTCCGAGGAGGGGGAGTGGGTAAAGGTTGGTTATTTTGAGTGGGTTGATTCTTACAAGGTTATTCTCTAAAGTGAGAAGGCCAGTGTAGCTGAATTGAAAGCATAGCTGACATATTTTTTTCTCAAGTTTGAATACATTGACCTTAAAATTGCATTTCACTTTGAATTCTCACTTTGATCAAAAGCTTTTTATCTGATCCACCTCCAAATTTGTTTTGAATGATTTGAGAAATCCCTCATCAGGAATGGGTCATATTCTCCATGGTTGTTGGTAATTAGGAATGACACATTGTAGTTCAAAAATACATTTCCTCCATGTCCTTGTGTGTGGCCTTACCATTTCATACTGTGTAGATTCCCAAGATCCAGTACTGTGCAAACACAACAGAGGAAAATATTATTCTTGTGTGTGTGTGTGTACAGTAAGAATACACACACACATACATACAGTAAGATTTTTACTATATTTATGGAGGCATGACCCTATAGTGACCCTTAAAAAAAAAAAAAAAAAAAAAAAAAAAAAATATATATATATATATATAATTTTTTTTTTTTTTTTTTAAAGGATCACTATAGGGTCATGCCTCCATAAATATAGTAAAAAAATCTTACTGTATTCAAGACAGAAGCTGTAAATCTGCATGCTGTTAGACTCAGAAAAACAAGCAGTCTGCTGACGTGGTAGCCTGATCCAATCACAGTGCTTCCCCATAGGATTGGCTGAGACTGACAAAGAGTCAGATCAGTGGCAGAGCCAGCATGATTCAAACACAGCCCTGGCCAATCAGCATCTCCTCATAGAGATGAATTGAATCTCTATGAGGAAAGTTCAGTGTCTGCACGCAGAGGGAGGAGACACTGAATCACAGGATGCTGTGACCAGTGCTGCCCTGTGCTCTGCTGACAGCAGATCTGAGTGGATGGAGGCATATTATGCCTCCATCAACTCCGAAGTCCCTCTGGTTCACTCTGAGTGACTGCAACTGGAGGTGTTCCTAGCTTTCAATGTAAACACTGTATTTTCTCAGAAAATACAGTGTTTACATGAGAGGCTGCAGGGAGCTATAGTTCTCACCTGAACAACCTCTTTAAGCTTAAGTTGTTCAGGTGACTAGTGTCCCTTTAACCCCTTAAGGACCAAACTTCTGGAATAAAAGGGAATCATGACGTGTCACACACGTCATGTGTCCTTAAGGGGTTAAAGAAATCACACTGTGCAAATAATACTTTCATTATGGGAAATGTAATCTCTAGCTTGTTTCAGTATATTTAAGATATTTCTGATTCCACTTCACCATCCATGTTGCATATCAAGTGTTTACATGCATTGCCCTGTGTAAATTTGCAATGATTGGACTAGTAGTAGCCCTGTCTTTAAGATGTAGCAGGCATTCCATACTTCTTGAAAAAAATACATTCTAAAGATGATGTAATAGTCATTGTAAACTGGCTCAATAATATGCTTGTAAACCACATAACTTCCTTGCTCCCCTCCCCCACCCTCCTTCTGTACAATAAATTATTTTTTTGACGTGCAAGAAACTTACCCGTTTTGCAATACATTTACATCATTTCTTAGGCCTAAATTTATTTTAATTTTTTCCGAAGCACAACATTGTGGGCGGTGTTTCTAAGGCCCCTCGAATCACTTGCTCCTATCCTGATCCAGGAAATCTGACTGTGTCCTTGTTTAAGTATTCCAAGGTACATTTAAAACTGGACAAAGAAGAAACATCATGTCTTGGGCCCACTTTACAATAGATGCTGACAAGATCTGCTGTGATCTCATAGGATCAGGCTAAACACTAAAACCAGCTTACTGAAATGGTAATGGTGCAAGTACTGACTCTGCAGTCTTCTTAAATGAATATAGTTATTACATTTTTTTTTTCTTGTGCATCTCCTTCAATCCTCCCATGTGCACACTTTCAATTGGCCAGAATTCTCTTGTGTTTTCAACCTGTCTGTGAGATGTGCTTTTGAATTCTGAGCTATTGCTGTTCTGATGGCTTTATGCACACTGTGGAGTCCTGATCTGTAGAAAATATTTTAGTAAAATCCACTGGAAATGCTCAAGGTGGCTTAAACATGGTGGACAATTGGGATTGTTGTAGTTGATGGCGAAGAAACATTACAGCAGACACTTTATTCATCCTGAAGAATGGTACTAATATACAAATTCAGAAAATGTTCTGGATGACCACGCTTTTAATTGTAAATTAATTGGAGCTCGTGGAATAGATGGCTTGGCTCAGAATTGTCTGCTCACATTTTCTACCCCTGGTCAGTGGTTGACCATGTAGTGCTATAAAGATGAAATGGCAATTTGCATTATCTTAATGCATGTACTGTATTTGATAAGAAAATCATTGCTTTTGCTGCTGTTGCCTTCCTGTTTAGTCATCCTTTTGGTTGTTTTTATGCTGAAGAACTGAATTTCTATGCAGGGATCTAATGGATGAAAGTCTCTAGAAGCAGAAGAAGTGTTTTCATCAGATCACATATCTGATTTCAGGATTAGTCTAGGAAATGTTTCGATCAACTGTGTAAATGTTTCTATTCCTGCCTAAATTTAAAATCCAAATCAAAAATCCATGTGGGCAATTGGCAAGAGTAGCTTGCTACTGGATCAAAAGTACAAACTGCATTTCATATTGTGGGTCTGGGGCTCCAACTGTCTGCCACCTTGTTACTATTGTATACAAACGTTTAAGAGCCTGTTTCCAATAAAAGGTAAATACTCTTTTCTGAAGGATATTGATTGCAACTAGCAGTCGTTAATTTGTTTTCTGAAAGATGCTCTTTACCCGTGGCCCTGTTTACACACCAGGTGAAATGTGTTCTTAAGGGGCTAAGAGCATACTCATGCTTAGTGCAGGATGTTTACATCTTAGCTCTCCAGTGCAAGGGTGGTTCATATGCTGTACGTTCTCACTTCACCACAACCCTGTGGTTTATGCACAAACAGATCAGGGGATTTTTTTTTTCCCCCCCATTTATAGCCCTTTAACATTTTGTACGTGCTCCTCTGGACAATATAATCTAAAAAAAGAAATCTGTAGTATTTTTGTTTTGCTATCTAAAAAGCTTCTTATTGTAGCTACCTCAAGTGACCTGTCAAAGTTTCAACCCTTTATGATGAGCCATGTCAAAGGATCTCTTCTACCACCTTTTAAATGATTAAAAATGTATTGTACCAATGTGTAGTATGACTCCTGTTTGAGCCTATATTCTAAAAAGTTATTTTTCATAGACATGGTGTGCGAAAATGAAAATGTTATCTAAGCGAAATAGGATGCAGTACTTTTCCTGCACACGTTTGTTGGGGTCCAATCCAGTGTTTCTCTGTGAGAAGCATTTGGACACTAACCAGTCTGAACAACAGGGGTATTCCAGCATAGCATTTCCTGCTATTAAAGCAACCTTTGGAATTTTTGGTTGTCTTCTTTGATCAATATGAACTATAAATAGACTTAAAAACAACCTTCGGCACTCCAGATGTTGTGGACTATGTCTCCTTTTACGTTTTGCTGACAATATTGCTGTAATTATGCGAGATGTAGTCCAACACATATGGACTGCCTAAGGTTGTCTACCCCTGCACTGTTCTGTTTTAACCCCTTAAGGACACATGACATGTGACATGTCATGATTCCCTTTTATTCCAGAAGTTTGGTCCTTAAGGGGTTAAGGAAAGAAATAAACTCCGTCATCTACAGACATAATGCAATAGAAACAATGAAAAATGGCATGCACTTGCCAGGCGGGTTACTATTGGTGTTTTAGTCACTGAACTGTGATGAATTAAGAAAAATAAATGGCAACATTTATGTGACTACAGCAGAGCTGAATAATTTATCCAAATCCTCTACTGTTGCCTACGTTTTGCAGTTCAGTCTTCAATTTACTGCAATTTGGTGTTCAGTGAATAAAGGCAGAATGAGTGCTTGTATCAGAACATATGCATGCAATGAATATAACGTTTGAAACTAGGGCCTGGAAGAATGTGAAGTGATTGAGCAGTGGTATTTAGAAGCATTGATTAAGCGCCTTAATTGGCTTGTGTACACAAGGTGGCCATATTTATTCTAATATCATAGATGTGGGCATGTAGTGTAAACACTTGGCTACCTTTTGCCCTACCTGCTTTGTTTCTGTGGTAGCCGGAGGCTGTTATTTCTAGACTTGTCCAGTTGTACGGAAAATTAGAAATTATCGGAATTTTTTGCGTCGCCATTTCTCTTTAGGATATTTTTGCCATGTACATGTATCTTGGAAAAACGAAAATCTGTTTTAAGTGTTTATTAGGCAGTGCATCATAATTATATATATTTTTTTGGTAACCGCCTGTTCTGCACTATTATGCTTGGTGTCTGGCTTCCCTAAAAGCACCACTGAAAGAACAAAAAACAGAGAGACTTGTGCTATTGTCTGAAGTTAAACTGGTTGCGAAATAGCCACTTGAAATTTTAGATGTCACATGGTATACACGTGCCAGAGATGGAGAAATTTCAAAATAATGCATTTAAGAAAAAAATCTTTTTTCTTTTTATTGTAAAGACATAGAATACAAAACAGACATAACGTACATTATGCCATGGAATTAATATATTAATTACTAAATAGAGATGTTTTGAATCATATATTTTGCGATGATGAGGTGACCCTTTAGAGGTACATACCTACCAGCTTACCCTATTAATATTTCTATGTTTAGGGTTCTACATTTTGTCATAAAAATGTCCTTTGGGCTAAATTCATTTTATTTCTTGACACTATTCGACTGGAAAGAATAATCACCCCTTGGAAAATTGTCTGGGTGACTTTAATGTCCCTTTAAAGTGTGTGTGTGCGCAAATTAAGGGCTGTATTGCAGCTTTAGGCTCTGTCCAGCTAGGCCTTGCCTACACTGTGCTGTATAGTTATGCTAGTCTATGATGGCATGCTTCCATTTCCCACCAGGAATACTTTTTTGGGATACCATGGTGAGAGAACTTTGTATTACTGTAATCTGTACACAGTCTACTGCTCATGTTAGGTGAGCGTTTGTCCGTGTTCGTGAGAACTCCACTAGCACGATCAGTTGGATGTATAGAAGTGAAAGGAATCCCCGTAATTTTACTGCAAATGGTACACAATATTTTCAACAGATGATGATACAAAAAGTGTGTATAGTTTTGTAGAAACTTGTCTTTTTGTAAAATACAAATGTGGTGTATCACTCTGAAGTGTGTGTGTATATGTATATGTATATGTATATGTATATGTGTATATATATATATTATTTTTTTTCTTGTCTATCAAATGATATAATCTACGAGCAAATTCTATTCACAGCTGGATCAGCACAATTTAGCTGATACTTTGGGGTGGAGTGATTTTTTATTTTTTTTTTTTATTCATTTTTTGAAGCGCATTGTCCGATACATTGTGAAGCCAATACATTTAACGGGTTACATGAGGTTATGCAGTGACATAGTGGTAAAGAGGATTTGTTGCGCTTTTTTTTTTTTTTTGTTAATGCATAAGTGACAAGAAATAAACAAGCTTATCATAGAAGTTCTACATGACCTCCAAACAAGAGTTAGTCAAAACAAGGTAGCATAGACATAAGCTAGCATCACTTTTTATAAGTATATCAGACTAAGGTAACTAGTAATAAGTGAATAAAAAGGGTTATGCAAACTTAATATACAAGTGAAGTATGCCACCCTGGGTGGCTGTAGTGGCAGGTGCTAGTGCTAAAGTATTGGGGACATATAATGCAGGGGCAGCAGAAAGGTAACACTTTCAACAGGAATGTCCGCCATAGCGTGCAATTAGGTCAAGAAGGGAGGATGTCTCCTGGCTGTGTGCGGTGGGAGGGCGAGGAAGACGACCCTCTGGGCATTCAGCCTATGCCCGTCATGGGCAGGGTGAGTTGGTAGGCGTACTGATCCAGGCAAGATCGATGCAGCATTCATGTGATGTGATAGCTCCTTTGGTATCACCTGCTCTCCTCTCCCTGTGGTACCCTTCTTGACACTCCAGCTGCTGGCTCTATATGCACCCCTCTCTGATGCAGGCCTGCACTTCCCGCCTCTCGTGCTCTGCCGACTCAGTCTTCTCTGCCATTTTCACACTCTTTGTGCCACTCCAAGTTTGAGACTGTCGGGGAGCAGGTTTAGATGGGTGATCCTGCAAGGGTTGTTGGGCAGGTACAGATTGTCGGAGGGACAGCGTCCCCCAGAAGTCTGCAATGAGTTTTCCAGGAAGGACAGCGTTCTGGACATCACTCCTCCATAGTCAGGCTTGGGGCCTGCGGCATCCGCCATGTTGGGTATGCCATGTGGTGTATCCTCGCTGTTTGAGGCAGGATCACACAGCCCTGGTGATTTGAGTGAGCCTCCAGGGTGGGGACTGGGATCTCCCCCACCGGTCCAAAGGGGGGGGGTTAGCTGGGCGCCATCAAGATTTGTACGAAGGTCCGCCCGAGCCTGGCCGGGAGAGCGGCCGCCTCTCCCCTGCACAGTGCTTCTCAGGCCTTACTCCAGCCCGTTGACTGGACGGCTGCTACTGACGGTACAAAACCGGTCCCTCAACACCAGGCACTCATGCTTCGCAGCCTGACACAGAAAAAGCGCCGGGAACACAGGTAAGTAGCTTAGAATCGATGATTTGCCCGGAGCTCTCTGAAAAGGCGTCTGGCCGCCATCACAGTCAGGCCCTGCCCCCCCGGGTGGAGTGATTTTGTGAACTTCAAATGTACAGTGTTTGAAAATATTGCTGAAATCAGTGAATTGTGCACAATATGTATCATAAGCATGCTATTGGCAAAGTCTTGATTTTATGTTCTAGACCAGGGGTAGGCAACCTTTTAGAAGTACTGTGCCAAAATAAGATTTGAAAGTCCCTTGGCGTGCCGATACAATTTTTTTTTTTTTTTTTATAAAAAAGCTGAGGTGTGCATGTTGCTTTATTATGCTTGTCATTTATGGGTGCTGCAGTTGCTTTGTAGTGTTGCATTTGTGTGTATGTGGGCTGTTGTATATGTTAATGAGCAACTTGTGGTATTCAGTATACCTATGAATGTGGGCTGCTAGTGGAATTGCGTGTGTGCATGATATGTCACGTAATGTGTGTTTGGTTTGCTGCTTGTGGGGTTGTGTATGTGGATTGTCAGTGGTGTTTGTGGGGACTGCGTGTGTTTGTGTGTGGACTATTTGTATAAGGGGAGGCTTCTTCTGCAGCTCTGTGGATATCTAGCAGCGTGGGTGGCTTTCCTGGGGTCCAGTGGGGACAGGGCTGGCTAATGTGTATAACCCTTCACAAGTGCTGGGTGGAGGTGATCTTGGATCACTAAAGTCACTCCTGATAGGACAGAGCCTGTCTAGCTCTGGCAGCCTCAAATGCCATGCAAAAGCACCAAGTGCCAAGCATTGCACATGTGCCATGGTTTGCTGACCCCTGTTCTAGACCGTAGGTTACTCTGGTGGGTTTAATGGAAAATGTTGCATCTTGAAGAATAGCAGTGATGTACATGTTGTCCTGTAGTGTACCTTTTTTGCATTTCTGTCCCATGTAAGATGTGACATTTGCTCCCCCTTATCTACAGCTTGCTGATTCTCACACACCTTGTCAAATGCTTCCTCTTTCCTCTGCTTTCAGATGCTATGTACAGTTTCCAGTTACATGTATGAGTGTTTGAGTAATCCGTCTGTTAACATTGAGGAGTTATTGCTGTAGGATCTTCTTGTTCCATATCTAGAACCCATATTTACAATTGGTATATTATTGCTCAGAAGGGAAACCTGTCCCTTTTTGAAATTGAGTTTCATTACTACATTTTTGCTTTTTAACATGGTACAGTATTTATTACTCGGTCTCAATATTTTGTTCTTTAATATTGGACTATGTGACGACATATATTTGATCACCTTTAAATCTACAAAAGGTTTATTTTTTCCTTTGGTCTGACATGCTGCAACAAATGTGCCTTTAGGCACCTGTGTGGGTGTGTTCCCTTCCCCCTTAGTTTTGTGTTTCAAAATAGTCTGACATAATTGCCCTTCTTCCAGTAGGTCTTGCCTTGTCCCTAACCAGGTTATTCATCTGCTTAACCTCCCTTGGCAGGCCTTCACGTTGTCGGTCTATGCATAGCTTTTGTAATGTTCTGTGTAAATAATTTGTCCAGCTCACATTTTTTTTTTGTACCTCCCCTCTTTACAGTTTCAATTGAAGTTTAATTTCCCAGCTCACATACAAAGTACGGTTTACTTGGTTGTTTGTATGGTGTGTAATGGATTATCCATCTTTACACACTGTTGCTGGAGAAGCAGTACCATTGCTGTTCTGCTTGGCCTTGCTTCCTCCGATATCTGGTTTCCTGTTTTATGCCCTGCTGCTGTCGGTGTTGATGTGCACCCTGATTTGCTGTAAGGTTCTAGTGATCTGCTTTCAGTTGCTTGTTGCTAAGCTTCCAGATGGCTTTGTGCTTGCTCACACAGTGAGTCATACCCACACGGCAAGATTATTCTGACTTTTGCCTTTCTTCTAATGCATGGCTCTGTCGCTACATAACTAATGCTTTACTTCTGTTCTGGGTGTTCATGCTGGCATTGACACTTGCTTTGTCAAGTCTTGCATGGTTTTATTTTTTTCCTATTTACCTAATTAAGTGCCAGTACATAGCCAGTGCCATAAGTGCCAGTACATAGCCTTTATATAGCCTTTTTGTATTAGCAGTTGCAAATGTTCTTTAGGACGATTGTCAAATGTTCTTACAATCTAATATATGCATGTTTGTATACAGTGCACTCAAAGTATTCAGACTCCTTCAACCTTCCTTTTTTTATTTTGCAACAATTGTTCATAAAATAATTCTCCTCAGTCTACACTCAACAGCCCATAATAATAAAGCAAAAAACAAACCAGGTTTTTGACACTTTGTAAATTTATGAAAAATTGCCTGAAATATCATTAACTTAAGTATTCAAACCCTTTGCTATGACGCCTTTAGCTTGGATGCATCCTACTTCTCTGGATCATCTTCGAGACAATTCTACACTTTGTTTGAAGTCCGCCTGTTTCAAATTCAACCTACTGGTCATGAATTAGAAAGGCAAACACTGGTCTATACATGATCTATCAGCTAAGATTTTGGTTTTTCTGTTTAAATATATTTGCAATGGTGGCAATTTTTCTTCATTTGTGATTTCTGGTGTCTATATAGTATGTCCCTGCCATTTCAGAGAAAATCCAGTTTTTTACATTGCTGTCTAGGAACAACTCACTTAGACAGCCTCTAGAGATACTACACTGCTGAACGCTCCCCGAAGAGATGCATCTCTGAGGAGGTGCTGGTTGGCGCAATAGCATCTACCTGTCCAAAGAACTAAAGTGGTATAACAAACTACTTGACAATCCACTTGTCCTGTAACAATTTTACTTTTATCTTTAATTATAAAGTTTAGGGTCCCTGCCAACACCCCGAGGCATTGACAGGGCCCTCCCATAGCTGTTTCCCCCCCCCCCCTAATTTTTCCCTTTTTAGTGGGACGGGTGTGCTTGCAGCATGTTATCTGTGTGCAGCATACCCACCAACACACTCACTGACGCGCACACACACTGAACATACATCTTTTAACACACACTGCACTGACACCCATAAACACTTTACACTGACATACAGACTGACCCATACACCCACAAACTATTCTCTCTCTCTCTCTCTCTCTCTCTCTCTCTCTCTCTCTCTCTCATTACCTGCAGGGGCCTGTCCTATGCTGCCCACAAACATGTTGGGCGCCGAGATGTGTCATGCTGAAACACTGTGGCCATTTGTCCTGAGCACCATGAGTGGCTTCCTGCAGCTGCACTTCACACCTCCATGTGACTAGCCAGTAAGCTGCAGTGTCCTGGTAAGGCTTAACTGGGTAGGCCAGTCTGGCTCGCCTCGCCTCCTGATGGGGATTCCCTCCCTCTCCCCCTTTCCCAAGGCAGCCATGCCACTTGCCTGTGGCAGGGCTAAAGAAAATCTTCTTGCTCGGCAACTGGAACTGGGTGTTGGGCAATGTAAATTCAACATCCCTGCAACACTATAGTGTTAGGAATACATGCTTGAAAGATTGATGTGAAAAAATAAACAATTGTAGCATAATGCTGCAAAATAAATTAGTTTTTTTTTCCTGAATGCTGTATGTAGAATGTCTTTGAAATCTATATTTTATATTGGCTTAAGGATTTGGGTGTGCTATATTAATATATTCATTGAAAGGTTGGATTTTATAAGCTGGCATAACCACTTTTCTGAGCATTCACCGGTTAATGAATAATTTCACTCTCCCTTCCTTCCATTCAAAGTCCTAATATGCATGTGAGTGCACACATTGGCTCTTGCTTGCTATTCATTGCGGTCTGTCCGTCAATCAGAGGCTTCTCAATTAGAAGATAAAGAGAAAATAAGGCACATGTTTTAATCGGGAGGTATATCTAGGGATCAACCGATTTATTTATTTTTTTAATATATATATATTTTTTTAGTACCGATAATCTGTGAACTTTCAGGCCGATAGCCGATAACTTACTTTTTTTTTTAATTCTCTCCGCCCCCCCCCCCCCCCCCGCTTGTTGCCTGACCAGGGAGGGGGGATATGCCATTACAGTGGCATGGACTGTGCAGTTGGGGCTCAGCAAGCACTTACTTACCTCCCTTCAGCTCCCCTGTCTAAATCTCGCGGGACTCGCAAGATTTAGACAGGGGAGATGAAGGGAGCTGCTGGGAGGTAAGAGCTTGCTGCGGACCCTCTAGGACCGCCAGGCTTGTCATGGGCCCGGCAGTCCTGGTATGTATTATCGGCAATATCGGTATCTCTATTTGCCAATACCGAATATCGGCCAGACCGATAATTGGTCGATCCCTAATATCTAGTATATAGTCTCCCCCACCCCTCAATGGAGTGTTGCTTTAACCACTTATCTATCGAGGGTTAGAACAGTCTTGACATATTTATAGATGAGTGGCCTCCTAGTAATCTGCCCCACTCGTCCAATATGTAGATGTGGATACACTTTGTGCAACTCGATGCTTATGGCGAACTACCCCTGATGATTAGATAAGCCGTGCCCTTTTTATTCCTTGCTGACTGGCCTTTGTTGATCAGAGGGGAATTAGAGAAGCACTGCACTGCACTTTACGTGTCTGTTAACTTAACTGAATGCTTTACTCATGCACGGTTAAATTTACTTCCTTATTTGCTCTATACTTTAAACTTAAAGGGGAACTGCCACTTCTCTGGAATTTACACCATTCAATTCAATAATACATTGAAAATCACCCATAACTTGCAATAATGTAAGATTTTATTTTATTTTTTTCTTCTAATTACAGTTTTAAACACATGATATTCTAAGTCTGTTGAGAAAAGGCAGAGCCAGGGCAAACTGCAAACAATGAGAAAAAGTTACATTGTCCTTTTGTCTATCCTGACTGCCCGGTGAAACATATACAGGGAAGAGGAGATATTAAACCGTTTCTAACTTGAGTTGACAAGGAGTTAAGATGGAGGCACTCAGTTTCAGGATAAAGTGTCTATTTCTATGTATGATTTATTTTTTTTTACTCCTTACCATATGCGTATTAAATATAGGGATAAGTAAAACCATTACAATCCTGTAAAGTGAACGGATAGCTCTGACATTCTCGGTTTGTAATTTTGTTAGCACTCACCCATGTCGCCTTGCCTTGTTAACCCCTTTCTGACCATGGAAGTACCAGATACAAAAACTGGCCTTTAACAACCGCGGACGTACCTGGTACATCCATTAGTAAATCCCCATTTATCTGATTGCTGGCGATCCCCTGCCGGCTATCGCGATCCTGGGGTCTGCCTGGGAGCACACGTGTGTGACACACACATCAGATCGACGTTTCGTCCTCTAAAAGGTCTTTCTCAAGGTCAGATTATATTTGTTTATATGATCTAAGTACCTTTATATGCACATACATCATTATTAAGTGTATTTTAATATTTATATACATACATACATACATACATACATACATACATACATACATACATACATACATACATACATACATACATACATACATACATTTATTTTCAAGCACTTTAACACTAGAGTCCATGGCCACCCTCAAATTGGCCCCTAATAGAGGTATGGCTAAGGTGGAGATTACACACTTCCTTCTAGCTTTACCAATTCATTCCAGCAATAGGTTCTGTGATAGGCTGAAAGTGGATCCATTGCTGCTCAGGCTAAAGCTTCCTCGATGAATGTAAGCACAGTGCCAGGGCAGTTGAGACACTACAACTTGTAGATGAAGTGAAGCAATGAGATAAAGCTGTTAGTGCCTACAGGAAATGAAGGGAGATTTGTAAGAGTGTCTAGAATATTCGGCACTTTTCTTAGGATTCTCCTTGGTATTGGTTATCCGTACTGACAGTCTTTTTTCTATTACGAATTCCTTTTGTACTTTATTCTCCCCCCAGCCCTTTTGCCTTTTGTGTTACTCCAGTTATACATTAATATTCATTAAGTTTTTACGTTTACGCATCCCCCCCCATTTCTTGTGTGTAGAAAGCAAGGCAGAAGCTGCGTAAACTATAATTTCAGTAGAGACAACAATTTTAGACTACTTTTAACACTTTAATACATTGGAACATATTTTGAACCCTCACAAAACACACTATTCTTATTACAAATGCCACATCTCCTTAAACTGACATGTTTGCATAATGCTGATGTATTTGAGTTGGCAAGTAAATTAAGGGCCTGGCGAATTCATTTGTACTCAAAAAAAAAAAAAAAAAAATTATCTTTGATTGCCCTTACCCCCTTTAGTTTTTTGTTTTAAAAAAAAATGTCATGCAGTTTTCTGGATCCCATATGGGTTAAACTCTGAACTGCCAGTTATTGCATTGGAATTGCCACCATGAGTTTGACTTGGTTTTAGTAATCCTATCGGAATATGCAGAGACATGTGTGCTTTTTGTGTAGCCATTTTAAGAGTCCTGTATGAATTCTTGATGTTTCTAGCACTCCCACAAATCGTTTGATATTGTGCACAGCTAAACATGTATATATGAGAAGGCAAATCCCAGTCAGGTCTCGACCCCAGTACAGCCACCTGGAGGGCAATCTATTCATCCAACCTAAACAAAGTGGAGGCCCCACGAAACTTCTTAAAGGAACGCTTTAGTATTGGGAATACATATCGGTATTCTTATTACTGTAGTGTCCCTCTGCACCTGCTTTTTTTTTTTTCACTTACCTATTGAAAGCGACGTCTCTTCATCCCACAATGTCCCTGCAATGGAGTAACCTAATGCGCAAGTGCCGCCAGCAAATTGTACTTTCCCCCCAGGAACCAATACTTTCCTATGGGAATTTTAAAGACTCTGGATATCCACATTCAAACTGTTAGGGGTCTGTAGCTTCACTGAGTAGGACAGCCACTAGAGGTTATTTTAGCCGTGCAATGTAAACATTGCATGGTTAAGGGTTCAGGGGCACTTCACCCAGACAACTTCAATGAGTTTGCATGGTCTGGGTGCTTGGTGTCCTTTTTAAATATCCTTGGTGTCCTTTACTAATCCTAATCCAGTGGGGAAAATGCTATCCCAAAAGTCAGGCATTCAGTTTTGTCATGTAAAATGGATCACTTTTTACTGCAAGGGAAAAAAACCTACAAATTACTAAATCAATAAAAACATGAAATGCTACATTCTACAATTCTCGTGATATGTACATCCGAGCACATAAATGGCATCTGTGCGAGTCTTGTTAAAAATAAAAAAAAACCTTTTGTCTTGGATCTACATTCTTGCTGATTTAAAAATATATATATATATTTTTCACTTCAAACTGTCAATTTTATAATTTTTTTTTCATTTCTCAATTTTTTTTTTCTTATTCTCAATTGTTGTATGGTACCCTAAGAAAGTATGTTGGCTAAAACAAAAAACACGGGAAGCATAATATATTAAAAGAAAAGCTGTCAATATGGCAATTTTCAAATTGCGGATCCTTTTGAGTTTGACACAGAATGATTGAATATGTCCACTTTTGTTTAAGATTTCCTGAGAAACACTGCCTTTCAACTTTGTTTGCAGCTCCTATAGCTGTGGTGTTTCCAGTAACTGGTGTAACTAGCCTCTGACTTTGTACATCTGCTTAAAACCCCAATGATCACTGTCTAAAATAACAAAACTAGGAGTTCGTTCTACAACCATTATTCAAATAAGCAATAGAAGCATTTTCCTCCTCTGTCAGAGTTTCCTCATATTGAATATGCCGTATCCTGGATATTAGGTTTGATAGAATGTATAGATGTGAGAATATTTGAATGCTTCAACTCTTATGGGATTGTATAATGTTACATACACATTGGATGCAGTGTGCCAGTGATCCCTGAAATAGAATCCCTCCTATACTGCTCTGCAAGAGGCATTAAACTCCAGAAGCACATTGGTGTTAAGATTATGGCACATTAAAAGTTATTAATTTTCTAACTGGACGTGTAGGAGTTTGTTTGCTCAATTTGCAGAGTAAATTCAGGTCTGTTTTGTAGGTCATTTATAATTGTCGACTGTGGAAATAAAGGTTGGTGTTGAGTGTCCCTTTAATATTAATGAATGATTTACATTCCAGGCAATCTAAGATTGCTTTTGATTGTCCCTTTAATATTAAAGGGACACTCCAGGCACCCAGACCACTTCTGCTCATTGGAGTGGTCTGGGTGCCAACTCCCACTACCCTTAACCCTGCAAGTGTAATTATTGCAGTTTTTTATAAACTGCAATAATTACCTTGCAGGGTTAAGTCCTCCCCTAGCACAGATTATCTGTGCTAGAGCGTCGCTGGACGTCCTCACGCTGTGTGAGGACCTCCAGCGTCGCTCTATTCCCCATAGGGAAGCATTGAAATTAATTTTCAATGCTTTCCTATGGGGTGCGCCAATGTGCATGCGCGGCATTGCCGCGCATGCGCTTTGGGACTCCTCTGCCGGTGGACGGGATCAGTCTCGCCCACCGGCTGACGGAGGAAGGAGGAGGAGCGGCGGGGGAGGAGCAGGCAGCGACGTGTAGTAACCGGGTATTGGGGGGTGGGAGGGAGAGGGACCCTCCAGTGCCTGGAAAACTGATTGTTTTCCTGGCACTGGAGTTTCCCTTTAAGTAATTTTACCTTTTTAGAAAATCTATTACTGCCTCAAATTTAAAGGTATCCTTCATGCTAACTTCTGTGTGTGTCTAATTATTAAAACCGACATTTAAAGAGTTATGCCAAGCATCATATCTACTACAGCCAGCTGTAAATGTTATGATGCCAGGAGTATCCTGGTGCAGTAATGGGGCAAATAATTTAGTAACGGATTACCTGGTTGTGCTCTCGTCAGTAGCATTGGCTGAGAGTGTCAGCTGACTGCTTTCAACCAATGAATGGCACTCTGCAAATAAAAATTAAATAGAGAATTGATATGAACTAGGCTGAAACTCTAGTTCCTGGCGGAAGTTACACCTCCAGCAGCAAAGGTGCTAAACTCTGTATTGGCAGTGTTTCACAACAAAATTCTGCACAAACCGACTCCAGGCACCATGACCACCTGAACTAATTGAAATGGAAATTCAATCAATATCCTGACACAAAATTGGACCTAGACATTGCCAGGGGGTTTCCCAAAACTGAACATTACAGATTAATTTGGAATGAAAAAAACACCACAAAACTAAGGCTAAAATAGCTTCTCTAGAAAAAGGCGCCAACTCCGCTATAGTCATGCAGGCTGTTTTTCCCATTGAAATCCGATTGTGCACGCTTGTGTGCTGGATCTCCTGCTCTCATGAATAATCATGCCAAATCGATCTCTAATTGCTCTTTGCGGTTCTGTCACTCACGGAGTCAGAGTGCATGCTGGGAGTCTGCAATGCGCTCTGACTTACTACAGAGCGCTGGGATCATTTACATAGGTCTGGAATTTTAGGGACACCCTCCCTGCCCCAAACACTATCCTCTCACTTCCATCCCAATGCTGGACTGTGGCAGGGCTAAAACAACCAAACTGCCTGCCCGGCTGGCACATGGCCCATGTGTTGGGTGATACAAATTCCACATCCCTGTGTAATCTTTGTGAAATACTGAGTAAGACTGTGTTGGAATACCATTTGTCAGTTATGCTACAGTAGGAGGTCTTTAGATATACGTGGCATAAGATATACCAACAACAACCTCTTACTGTTGCGAGTAAGGGTGGGTAAAATACAAATGACTTTCAAGGAAGAAAGTTAACCTTGCGTAATGTTTGTCTGTCTAACACTTGTTTTCAGTGTGGCTAATAGAATTTGGTTGCTCCCTAATTAATACCATCTTGGCTATTTGTTGGTAGTGGTGGATTAGTAATGGTTTTGCTCCATTGCTAATCTGTTGCTCTACCAACTGTAAAGATAGGGAACCAGATGACATAGCGTTGAGTCTTTTGGTAACTAGCTTTATAAGCTGGTTATGTTGGTAGGAACATTAGTAATATGTGTAGAGGCGTGTTCCTTGGGTAGCTTTAAATCTATACAGATTCTCTATTCACTGAGGGCCAGGTTGGATGGAGTGGTCTCTCTAGGTGAGAATTGTCTGGTAACAGCAGAAGACTTGTCACCTTGAATGTTCACCATGTAGTACTGGAATTGAAGGCAGCACCTGTCCACATGGAATGTCTCCACCTGGAATCCTGACAAACCTCATTGGAAAGTCTGTTTAGAGCTGCTGGGAGCTCACCCTTAAGTTCAGTTATACAGCCAAGTACACTTTGGAGTCTGCAGGCTCATTTGGCAGTGCCTCAAGACTATATTTTTCTTCTTTCCTATGGTTAATGCAGATGATGATGATGATAAAAAAAAATAGGAGAAAACCACTCACTCTTTAAAAAGAGAAACAAAAATGGTTAATTTGAATGATGGTAATGGCTCTTTATGAGAAGGAACACAGACTAGATTGGTGAGCATCAATGCTGTAAGAGGTTGCATAATATAATGGGAAATGTTGAATTGGAAAACTGAATAAAGTCCACTTGGTTGTGTTCAAAAACAGCAGACCATGACCAGCTTTACCACAGTTCACTTGATCAGCCCAAGCACATAAGCCAATCCTTGGGGTTTTGGTGACACCCCTCCGCTCCCCAATGGGTTTAAAAAATAAAAACAAAAATTGAAAAAAAATGGCCATTCACTTTCTAGGTACTGGAGTAAAAAGGAACCTGAATAAACTTTGCTTAAGTAGAGAAGGGGAAAGATTGGATAGGGCAGCCAGTTTGACTCTGGGATTGCATTTTCAACCAGTGTCTGTAAGAACCTGAGACCTGGGTGGGCTGTTTGTGGACTCGTATAATCCCTATTAGTCCAGAGAGTGGGAGCCTGGGTGTTTGAGCTTTCTCTCTGGTGCACACACATCTCCCAGCCTGCACAAGGGTTCAGTCCACCACCTCTGGTAGCCAGCAAACTGGATGCTCACCAAGATATAATATGCAGATGTCCAGAGGCAAATAGTCTGAACACTCCCTTTGACTGTTGAATACAAAATCCAGTCTAATCCACTGAGCTGTACATTGAAGTAACATAACATAGGCAAGCTATAACAAATTTAAGAAAACTAGGAAACCAATCCATCTTAGAAACTCAATTTTCATGTGACGGCTTTTGCTTCTTTCCAGGTTAAGTCAAGCCTGGTTTGTTCAACTTCATGCACCCATTCCACTCCTGAAGTCTAGGAGCCTGGCTCCATAATTTGATCTAATTTTATTCCATTGGTTGGATTAGCTGTGTAATGTGTAGATTCTGGATTTTCTAGAGGAATATCAATTAAAATTGAAGCTTTAAGCTAAATTCTTTTGAGCCAGAAACCTTATAGTATATAGTGAATATTAGGCATGTGGATGTTTTTTATTTATTTTTATATCTGCAAGATATCTGGGTGTCAGGTTTTGAATTCGGATATTGAGATTGACGTTTTTTCTTTTTTTTTTTTTCTTTTTACATTTACAGGATTATTTACAAACATGAGAATTAAAATTGAAGGGCAGAGTACAAAACTGAAAGCATAGGTGACATAGAATTTTTCCAGTATTTTGACCTTGAATTCACTTTGTTTTGCCACCTTGGTTAATACCGTATATACTCGAGTATAAGCCGAGTTTTTCAGCCCATTTTTTGGGCTGAAAAACCCCAACTCGGCTTATACTCGAGTCATAGTCTGTATTATGGCAATTTGCATTGCCATAATACAGACTGGGGGGAGAGGGGGGCTGGCAGAGCTGTAACTTACCTTTCCTGCAGCTCCTGTCAGCTTTCTCCTCCTCTGCGCCGTCCGGTCAGCACCTCGGTCAGCTCCCAGTGTAAATCTCGCGAGAGCCGCGGCTCTCGCGAGATTTACACTGGGAGCTGACAGAAGAGCAGAACGGACGGCGCAGAGGAGGAGAGAGCTGACAGGAGCTGCAGAACAGGTAAGTTACAGCTCTGCCAGCCCCCCTCTCCCCCCCACTGAACTGCCACTGGACCACCAGGGAAGGAGAGCCCCCCTCCCTGCCATATATCAAGCAGGGAGGGGGGACGAAAAAAAAATATATTAATAAAATAAGAAATAATAATATAAAAATAATAATAATAATAAAAAAATTAATAATAACAAAAAAAGGGGTATAAGGACCACTATGGGAGGGGGGGGGGTATAAGGACCACTATGGGAGGGGGGGGGAGGGTATAAGGACCACTATGGGAGGGGGGGGGAGGGTATAAGGACCACTATGGGAGGGGGGGGTATAAGGACCACTATGGGAGGGGGGGGTATAAGGACCACTATGGGAGGGAGGGGGTGGGTTAAGGACCACTATGGGAGGGAGGGGGGTATAAGGACCGCTATGGGAGGGAGGGGGGGTATAAGGACCACTATGGGAGGGAGGGGGGATAAGGACCACTATGGGAGGGAGGGGGGTATAAGGACCACTATGGGAGGGAGGGGGGGGATAAGGACCACTATGGGAGGGAGGGGGGGGATAAGGACCACTATGGGAGGGAGGGGGGTATAAGGACCACTATGGGAGGGAGGGGGGATAAGGACCACTATGGGAGGGGGTGGGATAAGGACCACTATGGGAGGGAGGGGGGGTATAAGGACCACTATGGGAGGGAGGGGGGGTATAAGGACCACTATGGGAGGGAGGGGGGGGTATATGGACCACTATGGGAGGGATGGGGGGGGGATAAGGAACACTATGGGAGGGAGAAGGGGGATAAGGACCACTATGAGAGGGAGGGGGTGGGATAAGGACCACTATGGGAGGGGAGGGGGAAGTAAGGACCACTAGGGGAGGGGAGGGTAAGGACCACTAGGGGAGGGGTGAGTCAGGACCACTGGGGGGGGGGAGTGAAGGAACACGGGGGTGGGGAGGTAAGGACCACTGAGGGAGGAGGAGGGGAAGTCAGGACATATGGGGGGGGAGGGGGCGGCAAAAAATGTTTTGCCTACGGCGGCAAATATCCTTGCACCGGCCCTGCACACACTGCATTCACACACTGCATTCATACACACACACTGCATTCATGCACACACACTGCATTCATGCACACACACACTGCACTCATACACACACTGCACTCATACACACACGCTGCACTCATACGCACACACTGCATTCATTATACACACACTGTAAATAAATATTCAATTAATATATTTTTTTTAGGATCTAATTTTATTTAGAAATTTACCAGTAGCTGCTGCATTTCCCACCCTAGTCTTATACTCGAGTCAATAAGTTTTCCCAGTTTTTTGGGATAAAATTAGGGGCCTCGGCTTATATTCGGGTCGGCTTATACTCGAGTATATACGGTAACTCATTATTAAATAAATCACACACATCTTACATTTGCCCAGGAATGAAGAATAGCCTTGCTTTTTAAACAAGGAAGTCGTTGTTTGGTTTAAGCTTGTTCTATTTAGGACTATTCAGAAGTCTTCCTGTTAGGGTGGGGGTGTTCAGCTGCACTTCCTTCTTTGCACATACAGGACTTGGAAATACTAGATTTTCGGATTTACTTTCTTGATATATAGGGTTGTGAATTGCCTTGGCTTATCCAGATAGCCAAACAGGTGCTGTTTATCTTGTTGGCCGACTTACTTGCCAGCAGAAAAGTTATGCAGTGAATGCTAATATTCACAAGGGGACAGTTGAGTATATTAAATAGGCCGTAGCACTGTCTTGAATCCTTCTCTGCTGACACTAGTTAATTTTTACTCCAATCCTTACAAAACAAATAAAAAGAGAAACTGCTATGTGCTTATTATAGTTAACTGATTAACGTAGACCTTAAATTAGACAAATGGTTCATATGTAGAACATAACAAAAATTTGCCAACAGATCGTTCAACTAAATTAATTTACATTGACAATGGCTAATGTTTTTGTTTAAATGTCTTCTTGAATGCTCTTTCTAAAGATCTACTGGTAATGTTTGTGCGTGGAATCTAAGTGGCAATGTATGTTATGCTAGTTTGAACAGCCCTGCCTTCTGCTTCTTTCTGAATGAGTGCTTATCTTTGCTTCTGAGATCCATTTAGTTGCTGTGCTTCTTGAACAGGGGATGCAGGTACACACCATACCTCCCTCCCCTCCTCCTGCCCTAGTTATCTCACTCAAGCAAAGAATATATATATATTTTTAAATGAAGTAAAGTCTTTGCTGTTCTATCTGTATAAGTGTTTTACTCATTCTGTCCAAAATTAGTGTGTCAAGGATTTTAATTTAGTTTTTTTCCCTCTTTGGTGCATAATTTAAAACCTGGTACTTATTGCATCTAGTACATCAGCTTCTACTGGCTCTGAAAACATTGTAACCCATCAGTTTGTCATGTGACCTTTGGAAGTAATATAGGAAATTCATAGTACAGGATTTGAACAGTATATCAGACATGATTTTAGTCTAACTCTAAAGCTATAGAAACAGACTAGGGTTTAACCCTTTTATTTAAAAAGCCTCATGACAAAGGAGACCTGCTTTGTGTTTTTACTGAATTTTATCTGTATGCAGTGTCAGGCAAACTGCAAGGAAATGCATTGAATTATTTTATTGGTGTACCATCGGTGGTGCTCGAGCTCAGCTGTCTTGCCCATTAAAGTCAGGAACAAGGGGAATGGATGCAGGTGGGTACTCTTGCAAACACTTTCTCCAAGTAGAAAAAGTCAGGCGTTATAAGATTTACTGTCCATCTTTGAGGAATATGTTATGTTCAGCTATGTATTTCAACTGTACATTTGCTGGCCGTTTTGTTTGCCACTAAAGTTTACATTGGATAAATGACAGGCACATTAAAAATAAGAGGTTCTTGGCCTTATGTCCCTGCATCTTTGAACTTTCGGAAGAAAAGTTGTGTGCTTGCTAAACTGACTGCTTTTTATTTTATTTTCACTCTGAATGCAGAATTTATTATTTTTTTTTATTTAAATATACATAAAAGCATTAACGAATGCCAACACTTTCATATCACTTCCCCAGAATGAACAATACTGCAGGGTGTGGATCTCCTTCTCAACCTGTGTGGATATGCTTTGTAAAAACAGACGTAAAGAAACTGCAATTCTTTAACAGACTTCCAGCTTGTAAAAAAAAACAAAAAACAAACAATTTTCGACTTTTAGAAATGTACACACAAGTTTGTTCAGCAGACTGGAATCTACCTTTAATATATCGGAATGTTCTGTTCAGTGGTTGAATTGAATAACTGGTTTCACATTTGCTGTTTGATGCATTTCATCCTGTTGGATCACAGTTTTATTTTTTTTATTTTTTTTCATTAACAATGTGTTCTGTCTCCCTGCAATGTTCTGTAAAAGATAGATTGTTCCCAGTGTAGTGTGTGTGTGTGTGTGTGTGTGTGTGTGTATATGTATATATATATATATATATATATATGTGTGTGTGTGTGTGTATATATATGTGTATATTATTTCAAATCCATGCACTCACGCTCAAACTTCATATGCATCAAAGCATTTGCTGTACTTGCTGGGTGCAAGTCCCAATGGGGATGTAGATAAACACCAAAGGAAAATGAACGCCAGGGCTGCACTCACGGTCTTTGTAATGAAAAACTTCCTTATTCCATAAAATGAAAGAGATCAACGTTTCGGTCCATGCAGGGACCTTCCTCAGGATCAAGTGACATCACATATATAGCATGTCACATGTATAGGTGTAAAATGGACAATAAAGGGGGTCTTATTACAATTAATATTGGATTTCAGTGTTGACCCAACCAGTAATTGCCATGGTAGCCTCCTGTGCCTACCTGATGACTTGTGTAAGACTTTGTGTTAAGAGACTTGGTGTTCCTTTTAGTGTCTTTCTTTGAAGTAATTGTTCCGCTTCCTTCTTTGCAGGAAGGCAACATATATTAACTAGGTTTTATACCCCATCCTCCACAACCCTCAAAACATCCTGTAGTGCTTTCATCTACCAGACCCCAGAATGAGAGAGAAGGCAAGGATCCTCTCTAATAGGAAACGTGCAGGCTCTTGCAAGGCCTCTCTGATGGATCATAGCTACTACTCTGTTCTCCAGATGTGTGTGGTATAAACTGGTTTATCCCTGGTTAAAACGTTTTTGTTTTTGGACAGTTGCAGGTCAACATTCCTGAGGTTTGTTTTCTGCTTTTCTGAATAGGTTATATGTGCTGTGTCCTGCTGATTTGTCTATGAATGGGTTGCATCTCCTTTCATGAAGTAGTAAAAATGTGAAATGTGGATGGACTCCTGAATTGTGGTGCGTCACCAAATTAGAGGGGGAAAAAAGAGAAATTATTTGGAAAAAAAAAAGTTGTCTTGGGAACAGGGTTCACTTTACAGTTTCCTGTTTTCTGCACAGTAGGAAACCTGGAGTTACTCTGCAAATTAAGGTCCGATTCTCTCAACATTCTCTGTTGTATCATGCTGTATGTAATTTGTATTTTCTTTCTGCTGCTATAGCAACTAAATGGGGGTTTGTTACTCACTATCTATTGGCTACTGCAGCCAGTATTGCTATCTGTGCACCTTTTACGCAATTCATCTAAATCCTAGGCTGTTTTAGGAACAGTAGTTTATGTTCCCTCCAATTTCCCATGGATATTTGAATCAATATACAAAATTACTCTAATTATGTTGATTTACAGGAGCTACATGGATAGAGATGGGTTATCCGTTCCATCCTTCTGTTTATGTATCAGTCCTGGCCTTTTACTTGCATACTATATGTTCCTAAATGTTAGTTGGATGGATACAAAATTGTACATCAATCTAGGAGAGTGCTTTTGGTGAGTTACTTTTGTGTGTCAGTGTGTAGACATAAGATTTTCATGATATCTTTAGCTAAGGAAAGTTTTGAACAAGCCAGCCATTTAGTTAAAGGGACACTGTAGTCACAGACCCTGTACAACTTAATATAGTGGTTCTAGTGTCTACAACATGTCCTTTCAGTGTCTGCACTGTAAACCTTTCCTTTTCAGAGAAAGCGCAGTGCTACATTGCTGGTTACCGTATATACTAGAGTATAAGCCGAGGCCCCTAATTTTACCCAAAAAAACTGGGAAAACTTATTGACTCGATTATAAGACTAGGGTGGGAAATGCAGCAGCTACTGGTAAATTTCTAAATAAAATTAGATCCTAAAAAAATTATATTAATTGAATATGTATTTACAGTGTGTGTATATAATGCAGTGTGTGTATGAGTGCTGTGTGTGTGTGTGTGTGTGTGTGTTGCAGAGCCTTGGTGGGGGGTGGGCAATTTTATTATTATTTTTTAATTATTTAAAAAAAAAAAAATTTATTTACATTTTTTTTTATTTAAATGTTTTTTTCGTCCCCCCTCCCTGCTTGATACATGGCAGGGAGGGGGGCTCTCACTCCCTGGTGGTCCAGTGGATGGGCTGTGTAAAAGTATATTTGTACTTATTTGCTTATTTCCAAAATATTAAGTCTAGAGGATCGAGGTGAGGGTTACCAATTTTATCTGTGTCTGTGATAGAGAGAACATTTTAAGAAGCTGGATTCAGCATTGAAAACATGTTCTTGGCTTTCATGCATACACATCAATATCTATTGTATCCCAGGGCCTGTGCCAAAAGTAATTATACAAACGCATACACACTTCAGCCTCTATACACATACACAAACAAACACCCCTATTAGCACACTACATCTCTCTTACAGATACATACACACTACTGTTACTTACCTCTCCTGCAGCTCCTGTCAGCTGCCTCCGCGCCGGTCCGTGCAGCTCCCAGTCTCGCGAGACTTACACTGGGAGCTGACAGAGGTGCTGAACGGACCAGCGCGGAGGAGGAGGGAGCTGACAGTAGCTGCAGGAGAGGTAAGTAACAGCTCTGCCAGCCCCCCTCCTACACAGCCCCATTGTCTGTATTATGGCAATATAAATTGCCATAATACAGACAATTGACTCGAGTATAAGCCGAGTTGGGTTTTTTCAGCACAAAAAAGTGCTGAAAAACTCGGCTTATACTCGAGTATATACGGTAGTTATTTCTCTAGCGTCAGTCACCTAGATTGCCACTAGAGGTGCTTCCCGAGTCAGTGATGCACAGTGTGCAGAACTGGCGTTCAGTGTCTCCATGCTGTGTATGGTGATAAATGTTCCCCCATAGAGATGCTTGATTGAATGCATCTCTATGAGGAGATGCTGATTGGCGCAATGCTGCATTTTTCCGTGCATGCAAAATAGCCTCAGAATGATTTCTAATGGGAAAGCATTGGATTAACGGAGATCATAAAGTTTGATATCAGCCATTGAGTGGGACGGGATTTCTGCATTCCTGCACTTTTAGTGTCCGGAATACATGTTTCATTGTATTCCTGACACTATAGTGTTCCTTTAAAATTGAAAGACTGCTAAAAAAAAAATCAGTCCAGATACTTGAGTGAACAATCAACTTAACTCCACCTTCTAATGGCACTTCGGGAAGTAGTATGGCCATAAAAGACCAGGGAAACTTCCTTAGGAATTAACAAATTGTCTGGTAGCCCCCAGCCGCCACATTTGGCCAGATAAGGGGCTATATTGTCCTTTTGTGTGGTTTAAAGTGTACTTCCTGTGTTCATGAGTCTATTTTACTTAAATAAAACACTTTTGTAAGCCTGTAGATAGAACTCTTAAAGCCTACTGTTATCTGTTTTTTATTGTGTCAAGTTAAGTCTTGTTTTTACCTATTGCCTATATTGCTGCTGAAATTGTTGGCAGGAGGCAGAGAGATCTGAAGGCTTGCACATTAAAGGTACACTGAGGGCATGGAGTATGCTCTTAATAATGTAGAAAAAATAAAAATTTGGGTGTGGATGATTAAATTGAAGCTGTTTTCTGCTGGCTCTTTTCTTTTCAATGTTTTGAACTTCTGGCTGTGTACATTTATATTCCTAAATGTACACCCCCTTACAAATGACCTCCATTAAAAGCGACGAGTGGATCCTTATTGGCTGAATGCAACAAAGTCCAATAGTATAGTAAGATAGTGTTCACTAATGATTGTCAAGCTGTGGCATTACAGTTGTATATTAATCATACAGGTTATTTTGAGGTTGAAATAATTTGGCTAAGAATAACATGTATTTTAATATCCTTAGCTGCTGGATACAGTGCATGTCATTACCCTGCCTCCTTTTCTCTCACCTATTATTTTGTATATTTATGAGTGTGAATTGTGCCCATCAGCAGCTGTTAATCACTAATAGTTTACAAAACCTATGGAAGAAAAACAGATGTCATTCAGTGAACCAGGCTTCTTAAATTTACACACCTTTATTCAAACATTGATATCCTTTATAGCGTCTATTAGCAGCCATTCATAAAAGCTCTGCAGGGCAGGTCTACTGACTTTATTATGTTAAATCTTTCTTTTTAGTAGGGACAGGCCCTATCTTAGGGTTTCTAGATTGCCCTTTTAAATTAATTCCACATCCCTGTGCATACCAAGTATTATGTGGGAGTATTTGTCATACTGACCTGTAGCACTTCTCATTTGTATATATTTGTATCTTGCCCTGGGAAAGCTTTACTTTGACATTCTTAAAGGACCACTATAGTGCCAGGAAAACATACTCGTTTTCCTGGCACTATAGTGCCCTGAGAGTGCTCCCACCCTCAGGGTCCCCCTCCCGCCGGGCTCTGTAAAGGGGAAAAGGGGTAAAACTTACCTTTTTCCAGCGCTGGGCGGGGAGCTCTCTGCCTCCGATCCTCCTCCGTTCCGCCCCGTCGGCTGAATGCGCACGCGCGGCCAGAGCTGCGCGCGCATTCAGCTGGTCGCATAGGAAAGGATTATCAATGCTTTCCTATGGACGCCTGCGTGCTCTCACTGTGATTTTCACAGTGAGAATCACGCAAGCGCCTCTAGCGGCTGTCAATGAGACAGCCGCTAGAGGCTTTGGGGGAAGGCTTAACCCATTTATAAACATAGCAGTTTCTCTGAAACTGCTATGTTTATAAAAAAATGGGTTAACCCTAGCTGGACCTGGCACCCAGACCACTTCATTAAGTTGAAGCTGTCTGGGTACCTAGAGTGGTCCTTTAAAATGGACCTGGCTTTCTAAATACCGTGCCAGCTCAGTGCTTATCTTGGGGTTGCAGGTTGGATTTTTCAAATCACTCTCTCTGTCTATGGTCAATAACATGAGAACAGAAATAGGAAAACCTAACATGTATACCTCAAGATATGCTTAAACTTAACAGGAATAAAACTACCTTTGTTTTGCTACATATTTGAATTATGCCTGAAGCTTATTGTTCCCTCCTCCATGATTACTTCTACAGTGGGTGTGTGAATGCAGATGGCCACTGCAGCATCACTAACGCCTTTAGTGCAAATTGTGGTGGTACACCCATTGTACAGCGTTACAGAACCTGATGGCACTATATAAATAATAATACAGCACCTAGACTTTGGAGAAGCCATTGTGTGTATGCACCTCAATTTCTGCAGCTTTTACATGGGATTTGTAGATCAGCATTTCGCGATCTGCTTTTTGATGTGGGTGGCGTGTTGTCAGTTTCACTGAACAGATATATTAACAGAGGTTACAGATTGTGAAAATTTAGGTGGTTTTTATAGCTCTATTTATAACATTCTAATACAAGATTTGCTAGTTATCTTAAATTTGCATGGCTATGGTGAGAGTTCATACCTCATTGTTAATTTTAGATTGAGACTTATTGTCTTGCTGCATCCTCCCTAGTCAAGATCATGAAGACTGGTTGATCTCAACCAATATAGTGCTTTCTTATTGATAAATGTTGGGAGACTAGTGAGCCAATCAAATGCTCTCTATCAACAGCCTTTGAGAACAATCTGACTCTGTTCTCACAAGGGAAACACCTCTAGTGGCTGTTAACCCTGCAATTATAAAATTGCTGTATCTTCTAAACGGATATGGTCCACATTGCAGGGTTAAAACTAAAGAGCCCTACTGCACTCAGACCAGTTCATTTAAATTGAGTGGTTTTTGTGCCGTTTTCGAGGCCTGCTTAATGGATAAACTATATTGAAATACTGTTTTAAACTTTTTGTACATTTTAGGTAATCAGTCTTCATTCGAATTCTAGGTTTAACTCTTCCGATTTTCTATTTTTCAGAACCTCCTTAGCTGCAGTGTTTGGGGAGAGAAACTGGATTTTTATGTGAGAATAGCACAACGCAACTTTCCACCATGGAGTCGGTAAATATTGAATGGATTTATTTTCTATTTTCATTAGTGTTTCTGCTTTGGTGTGTTGATTCTCCTGAAATCTGATGAGTGCAATGTTTTGCATCTCAAATGGCAACCCTCCTGTGTTCAAGGACATGTTTCATCACAAGACACCTCAGCATCTGTCTTTTCTGCAGTGTTTCCATCTGAGTATTTTTATTACTAAACTTTACATGCCTGAAATGGATGAATGGTTCACACATGACAGCCGTGTCGTGTGGTACATATGCGATTACTTGAATTATACTGTATTGTCCTGGCAAACCCCTGCCATATTTCTTGTGATGGGAATACTCTGAAGCGGATCTCTTATGATACCAGATATAATCTTCGTTCATAGAATGTAATGGCTGGATGAAAAAACTCATGAATGTAGTTCCTCTTTATTCTTTTAAGGGTTTAGCTCTAGTCTAGTTCCATAGATGTCCATACATGTTTTGCTACGACTTTGATTAAGGTGAATAATATGGTCGGTACATGTGAGTTTCTAAATTCTCATTTTAGAATTCATTGAAGAGCTGTTCTTTCTATTGTCTGCTTGTAATTTATTTGTATTAAAAAATGTTTTATTAGTGTCTGTTCAAGTGACAGGCAAGCTCTTTGAGATTCTACTTTATTACCCTCTCCAAATATTTTATTGAGAAGTTGGGCTTACTGTTGTTTACAGTCTTAGACCTTTGTGGGGAGCTTGTCTTTCTAGTCCTAACAGCTTGAGTGCCAAATAATGAACAAAGGCAGGGTGTGACACTTCATTGATAATAAACATAAATGAACCTTTTAAGAATTAAAAAGAGACTGCATAATATTTATATTGAGTTTTTACTGGGTGGCAGAATATGGTAAAGACGGATACCATCATCAGATTGCATTGACTCGGTTCAAGATAACTATAAATCAACTGATTGTTCTGACTTATGTCATTTCATTTATTTTCTTTGTATTATGGTGGAAACAAATATTTCATATCCCATTTATGTATGGGTTTCCAGTTAAACTTATAATTTTTTAGCTCAAGCAAAAGTACAAGTTAATCAGAGGGCTTTTTTTTTTTTTTTAAAAATACAAAAAAGCAAGTTTACTTCAGGATTCGCCACCTTTAAAGGGAAACTATAGGTTAAGAATACAAAATTGTTTTCCAGGCCTATAGTGCCCCTCTCACTTGCACCCCACTCAAATCCCAACTCAAATCAATTACCTGAATCCAACACTGATGTCGTTAGGTGCTGTGATCACCATGATCACAATAGGACATTCAATCAATGCTTTTCCAAGGGGTTTTAGCGGACGCTGGATGTCATCATGCATAGCATGAGGTTCTCCCAAATGGCTATCTAATATAGGCACTAGAGACTAACTGCATTTACGCAGTTTTACTCTGTGAAAGGTCGCTGGACGTTCCCTCGCTTTGCGTGAGGATGTCCAGAATCTTCTAAATCCCCAATCTGAAGGAATTGAGTCAGTGTTTTCCTTTGGTGAAGGCCTCATGCGCACAGCACTTACCGCTCATACGCAATAGGTTCCACCTATCGGCTGATGTCAGAGGAAGAGTGTTTTTTAACTTTCATGGATGGGGGTGTGAGGGACTCTTGGGGGTGTGAGGGACTCTTTTGAAATACAAAACTTTTGTGTTCCTTTAAATTGTTAGGAAGTAGTGCATGCTTACTATGTGTGTGGCCCTGTGCTCAGGCTTTTATCAGCGTTTTTCTGAACTTTGCTTTGTAGGTTTTTTTCTCTCCCTTCTCATACCATATTATTCTGTCTTCTGTTTATTTAAAATAACTGTCACATCACTAGTTTCTGCAAAAGTGGGTTAGTCCACTTTGTTAGCTACTTATAAACAATCATTCTCCCCCCACCCCATTTGGGTACTAAGATGGCATTCTTGCAAGGTTAACTTTCTTGGCCTAAATTAGTGATCTAAAAAGTGAAACATTTTGCAAGTTTTCACAGAACGTATGATTTCAGAATACGGCCACGTTAAGAGTGGAGACAAATGCTGACCGTTCTTTCAAAAAAGTAGTGGAAATACATTTTACCTACACAAAAAACGAGTCTCACTATTGGGGGAGGGGATCTTTGCAAAGTATGCAGAGTCCACAGATGGTTACTGAGGAAAGTTCACAATTGTGGACTGAAACGTAGACTATTTGTCAAGTTGGATTAAAAGTCTTTACTTTTGACATTCAAGTCCTCGAGTGCTTGCCTTCTATCTGGATGTTATGTTTATGTGCAGCTGAGCACCGGGCTGATATTGAAAGGAGAGCTGGAGTGCAAAATTCCCAACGAATTGTGTGTGTGTGTGTGTGTGTGTGTGTGTATATATATGTCTCTATCTGTCTATCTATCTTACTATGCATCTGTCTGGAGTTTTGTGCATTTTACTTGGTCTGGACTGCTCTGTGGTTCAATAGCTGCTTAGGAATGTGAACGCACTCTATATGTTCAGTCCTTCCAAGTGGTATGACTTGTTTGGGAAGTGCTTTCAGGGACATACCGCAACTTGAGTTTCTAATGGATTCCTTTTGTGTTTTAGCTTGTTACATCATGTGCCACTCCCCTACAGTGTCTGCTTTTTACCTTCAAGCGAGTTCTTGATGTGACTTTATTTTCCGTCCAAGTAACATGTTAGCTGTAGCCTGGTCTTTGTTCCTAAGCTGCTTTATTTTTGAGTCTTGCAATACAAATACCAAGTTGTCATTCTTAGATGAGCTGTCACAGAAGGAATTGGGGCATAGTTTGTATTTACGTTGGCCTTCAGGAAAAACATTACTTCATCTTACAATGCTTTTAAATGCTGTCGGCACCGTCATCAGTAAATTATATCTAATGCCATTTCACCATTCACTGCCATTGGGCTGTAGGCAATGCCACCGGCTGCCTTGTGCTGTCGGTGGGATTAAAATTTACCTGGTTTCTTGTAGGCTCAGAAGTAGGAGTTAAGTTGCATGGATTCTTCCCTCAATTTACAGGGGGCAACTAATTTAGAATATCACAAGGAAAACATTTGGCACAGTGTTTCACAAGTGAAATTGCAAATATTTGCAAAGTATCAGGGAGCAAGACAAGCTAGGAACCGTTCCTTAGTGAAAATGCTTGACATTGATGCTGTGCTTGAAATGCTTGTGTTGCTCATTATTTCTCTGCTTATCATCCGAACCAAGCGTTTTCTATTTACATTAAGAATTCTAGTTCTGAAAGAGCCACAACACTTTTACTGTTTAATTTTCTTGCTTATTTTATAAAAAAAAATTCTTGTGAATAAATTGTCACGTGATTATTTTTCTGTACAACTTTGTATCTAATTAAATGTTGGTTTTTTATTTACATTTTAGGGACTGCATGTAAATAAACCCTGCCAATGAGTCATAGGGCAGTGAAGTCACCCAGCATTTTTTTTTTTTTTTTTTTTTTTTTTGGTGCTGTAGAGGTACGTGTAGGAACTCTCATTTCTAGAAGAAATCTGAACTGTAAAGGCCTAAAACTTGGGTGATTACTGTTTAAGTTGCCCAATACCTCCTTGATATGCCCAGAAAGCATTAAAATGAAGCAAAATGTCAGTTAAAGCTCCCAATGCTTAGTTTGTAGCAGGGGAACTATTTAGACTTTTTTTTTTTTTTTGCTAGAACTTAATTTCAGCCTTTTTATTTTAATTGCAATTTCCCGGTGTGCAATTAATATTTTTTTTTTTTTAAATGAGGTTTTATGTATCCGTAGTTTACTGATAGTGTTTAAGTGCTATATTTTGTTTCAGCGTTGTGCGCTAATGTAGAAGCTACTTCTAATGTCCGTATTCTTAATTCCTGTGACACTGAGCACAAGAAATCCTTCTCAGTTTGGCCTGTTCTCTGTATGTCATATTGGTTGAAACGTCTCCTGCAGGTCTCGGGTGCGCAGTCCATGGTTGCTATGCAACGGGTTAGATTGTTCAGAATGAAATATGTTGGTGCAATGGGGGGAGGGGTGTGGCTGGAGGAGAGAGACACATTTCCCTTGTTTTTTTTCAGTTTTACAGTTGTACAGTTTTGTCTACACGGGCTTGCATGCCAACAAATTATCCTGTAAATATCCTAGTACTATTTTTGTAGCCACTTTCTCATTAATTTATTTTAATCCAATTACCGTTTTTTCTAAAGTTTATCATCTGCAAGGTGCAGGGACATGTCTGATACTCTTAGATTACTGTTAGCTTCTAATATGTTTTGAAATACAAAGATCTAGTGGGTAGCTCTGGCTCCCCTTTATAAGCCTCATCGTTTTTCAGGCTGCTTCCTATAGCGTTCCACTGGTGGGCAGTTACAGCTCTTCGAAGGAAAGTGGGCCTCAACCACATGCTTTGCCTGCATTAGGAATTTTCCCTTTTACAGGCCATTAAAATGTTCAGGTTTTTTTAATGGAGGTTGTGTTTAAAATGCATCAAATCAAAAATGAGTCACTGCATAGAACCTGTGCACATTACTATTTCATTTCAAAGTAGTTTTCTCTCCCTTCCCCCCACCCCAGTCAAATTTGTAACTAAACGCTAAATTGTTGCTAAAAGAGTAAATTTTTTCTTAACATTGTTATGGTTTTAATGTTGGGACATTGGTAGTCCTAAAATTGGGCTCATCTAAAGCATTTTTATTTTATATTTCCAGTGTCTAGCAAGCTTCTTTAAATGTTCCCTGGTCCTCTTCTTGCTCAGTCTGTTCATATGTGATTGTTGGCATTTAAAATTCTACTTGTTTTGGAAGAAAACATTTTAAAATTCAAATACTTACGTTTTTTTTTTGTCTTCCTGTGTTCTGTGATGTCAGGGTGGTGGAGGTGGATATGCAAGTTGTTGTATTGTTAAAGGTAACTTCTACTGGCTTTAATTTTCTATATTTTGGATTGTTGTTTAGTCACTTTTTTGGCCATCTTTGAGGACAGTTTCAGTGATGCGTGACCTTTTTTGTTAGGAACTAGTGCATTTACCTCCATTACCATAATGTGTTTTTGAAGTGAAGTTCAAAATCGGTTTGAGGGTGTCGAACAGTGATTAAGTAAGACTTGTAACTTTCCTACGACTGACCTTGTCCTTCACATGCTTGTAGATGAGCTGCTATGTGTTCTTCCTCAGCCAGTCAACAGAAGCAGAACTGTCAACGTTTATCGGTAACCATGTCAAACACCGCCTGCTTTATGAAAACAAACTTTTGTGAGAACAAAAGTCTTAACTGGCTTGTCTTTCCTGTTTGGCCTGTACCGTTTTAACTTTGAACAGTGACCGTGCATTGTTACTTGTCAGGCTGGGCAATTGTGCTTCTCTTTGAAAAATAGAGCTGTTTAAAGTGGTGCTTAGTGTTTAAAGTAGATTACAGAATATTCCAAACATTTTGTGTTTTGTTGCATGTTTTTTTTAAATTTCTATTTAAATGTTTTTATCCACATAACTGTATTACATAGGAACCTTAAAAGAAGAAAAGTCCTTTTTTTTATAGTATAGTTGATAAATGTGAACACACGTTAAGTGTCATACCTATGGCAGCATAATGTAGGGCTACTCAAGCCATCACGACCACCTCTGCATTTAGAAGTGGTCATGGTGGCAGGAGTCTGTATGTGCAACATTAATGCTTCACGCACTGCACAAACTAAGATATTTGCATGTTTGGGCCGGGGCTAGACATAACCCAGGCACATGTGATTCAGGCAGCCCAAATCTATTTCCCATACTTTAAACTTTGCAAAATTTAAATGTACAAATTCTGTGCAAAATGAACATCCATTGTCCGCGTGCTTTCCGTCCATTCACTCTCAACCACTGAGCAGTCCCTCCCTACTTTGAATATTGTGAGTGCCCCCACCCCTCCAAACTGCCCTCCTGTCCACCCATTTCCTCGCTTTCCCACCCAGCACACACAACTTTTTCCACCCCTTTCCTTCCTCTTTGGCTTAGAGCGCATGCATGTGATACTTGGGGATTTCAATATCCCAATCAATAACCCCAATTGCACTGATGCCTCTGGTCTTCTCTCTGTAACCTCCTCCTTTGGCCTTATGCAATGGTCCAATTTAGCAACCCATACAGCAGGAAACACTCTTGATCTTGCCTTCACCAACCTCTGTACGGCCTCTAATCTCTCCAATATTCCTTTTCCTCTATCTGACCACCATCTGCTGACTTTTGACATTGGCATACCTAAGACCCAATTGACACCACCGTCTGAACATCACTCTCACAGAAACCTCCAATGTCTTGACCTAGAGCATTTCTCCACTAATCTCCAAACTCTTCTTTTACCTATCTCAAACCTCACCTGTCCTAGTTCTGCAACCTCCTTCTACAATTCCACCCTAGACATCATGGCACCTTGTACATTTAAACGCCGCAGGCCCCTCCAACAACAACCCTGGCACACCAAGCTCATTCGATACCTCCAAAAATGCTCCAGAACTGCTGAACGCTGTTGGAGAAAGTCTCACTGTGCATCTGACTTTCTCCACTATAAATTTATGCTGAACTCCTACAGCTTGGCTCTTTCATCTGCAAAAGTTAATTACTTCAACACCCTCATAACCACACTCTCCCGCGAATCCAAACGACTATTTCACACATTTAACTCTCTTCTTTGCCCTGCTGTTCCTCCTCCACCTACTAACTTGACCGCCTCAGACTTTGCAACTCACTTCACTGACAAGATCTCTACAATCAGGGAAGCGATCTCTCATCTTTCTTCTTCCCCTTACAATACTTCCCCTAAGTTCGCACCCGCTACATTAGAAGAGGTTTCTGCTCTGCTCCAGTCCTCCCGCCCCACCACCTGCTCCCTAGATCCAATTCCCTCGCATCTCATCCGTACTGTCTTCTTTCTCTACCTCTCTCTAAAATTCTCAATCTCTCTCTCTCTCCTCTGGTATATTTCCATCGCCCTTCAAACATGCAACTGTAACCCCAATTCTAAAGAAGCCCAACCTTGACCCTAACTCCCCATCCAACTACCGTCCTATCTCGCTACTGCCTTTTGCATCCAAGATCCTTGAAAGAATTGTGTATGCGAGATTGACAGACTTCCTCGAGTCCAACTCTCTGCTAGACCCTCTTCAGTCTGGTTTCTGCGCTAAGCACTCTGTGGAAACGGCACTGACCAAAGTATCCAATGATATACTCGCTGCAAAATCTCGTGGTCACTACTCTATCCTAATTCTCCTTGACCTGTCTGCGGCTTTTGACACTGTTGATCATCAACAGCTTCTTCTCATCCTCCACAATATCGGTCTACAAGATATTGCTCTCTCCTGGTGCTCCTGCTACCTCTCCCAGCGCTCTTTCAGTGTTTCTTTCTCTCGATCTGCTTCTTCTCCCCAGTTCCTCTCTGTTGGTGTCCCCCAAGGTTCAGTTATTTGTCCCCTACTGTTCTCCATCTATACTGCCTCCCTTGGTAAACTCATTTGCTCCTTTGGCTTCCAATATAATTTCTATGCAGATTACACGCAAATCTACCTGTCCTCTCCTGATCTCTCCCTGTCCCTCTTGACTAGTGTCTCTGACTGCCTCTCTGCTGTTTCTGACTGGATGGCTGCCCACTTCCTCAAACTAAACTTGACCAAAACTGAAATTCTGGTCTTTCCTCCCTCAAGTGTTGTTACTCCTGTGTCTGTCTTCCTCCAAGTCAACGATGCTACCATCCGCTCCACCATGCAGGCTCGCTGCCTAGGTGTTCTTTGACTCCGACCTCTCCTTCAAGCCTCACGTTCAATCTATTACCAAATCCTGTCATTTCCATCTCAAAAACATTGCGCGCATCTGCCCCACTTAACGCCAGATGCAACTAAGGTGCTGGTCCATTCTACTGTCCTTTCTCGCCTTGACTACTGTAATCCGCTTCTCAGTGGTCTTACGTGCTCCCAACTTGCGCCGTTACAGTCCATAAGGAATGCGGCGGCGAGGCTTATCTTCCTGTCCGCCTGCACCTCCCATGCCTCACCCTTCTGTCAGTCCCTATGTTGGCTTCCTAAAAAAAAAAAAAAAGCTCAATTTAAAATTCTGGTTCTTGCTTTCAAATCTCTACATAATGCTGCTCCCACCTATCTATCCTCCCTTATACACAAGTATGTCCCGTCTAGGCCCTTACGATCTGCTGAAGACTTACGTCTATCTTCTGTCCGTACTCCCACCTCTCATGCTCGCCTTCAAGATTTCTCGGGGGCTGCACCGTTCCTGTGGAACTCGCTTACCTCCTCCGTTAGATTCCACTTCTTCATAAAAGCGTATCAATTAAACTGTTAATAGCTCCCAACGGATTCCTCTTCTGCAACTGTCACTAGTCTAATACTATCCTTACCTTTTGGGTCACTTTATCCCACTCCCTCTAGCATGTAAGCTCATTGAGCAGGGCCCTAAACTCCTCTGTTCCTGTGTGTCCAACTTGTCTGGTTACAACTACATGTCTGTTCGTCCACCCACTGTAAAGCGCTGCGGAATTTGACGGCGCTCTATAAATATCATAATAATAATCATAATAATAAACAGTAGAATCAAATTATTGTCGTAGAGAGGCATTTAATGGAACCATGATCAGGCACCTCTGAGGTCAGACAGGGTGTTGAAGGCAGCTCTGGGGGTTTCTCCTGGTACTGGATTCCAGGATAGTTTAATCTTTTTATTTTTATTTTATTTTGTTGTTGTTAAATAAATAGGAGTTCATAAGGGGATCTTGGTACATCATGCCCAGTAGGACATTATAAACAAACAAAAAAATAATGTGAAAGTGTTAGACTAACTGTTTAGGTATTGAACCTATCCAGGCCACACCTAATTTGTCAGACATACATTTCTGCTTTTTTTGTGAGTTGTCATGAAAACTGTCTTCCACAAATTAAAATCTCTTGACTGTGTTTAATTTAATCTCTAAATTGAAACTACCAGTTTTTATACACCACTCTAGACAAAGCAGCTGTTTCAAAGCTGTTTATCCCCATGTAATGCTTTTGGCATAGGCCGTTGCATATGGTGCGTGGCAGCCGCTGGTGGATGCCATATTTGTAGTTCTTAAAAGTTGTAAAAGCTTTAAATCTGTGCAAGTGTAATGGGGTCTGTACAATATATTGCAACTCTGCTGGACTAAGGAAGAAAATTTCTCTTAGCATCTCCCAATTAACACATTTCCTGAAACTGTCCCGTGACATGACCACATTTGAAGAGATGGACAGACCCTTTTCTCAAATTTACACACTAATCTAGCGCAACACCACTCATGCACATACTTCATCCCAACGAGCCTGTGAAGCAATTTTACACATACAGCTTGCAAAGTGTTCTTTTATCTTTAAAAAAAAAATGCCATCGACTGGAAGCCTTATTAAGTAGGAAACCATTGATAAGCGAATAACCAGATGGTATAGAAACCCTGCCTTTAACTCCCCTTTTCCTACTGTTTGTAGTTTATGCTGGAGATGTCTAGGTGGGCGCCCTTGAACAGACTTGATGGTATTGTTCATTTTATACCCCTTTTCTGAGACAAGGTTATTCGGTGCCTGCAAACGATTTTACAATTCTGTCTATCCTAGTCGCAGGTTCAGTTGGGATGGTCCAATTCCTTTTCTGGATATGCATAAACAAAATCCTTTGTGTATAGTGTTGGGTGAGGAAATTGCTTTAATACCGTTTCACTGGAGATGACCCCAGAATCCCACATTGGAACAATTGATCGCAAGGGTGGAGCTGACTGGGTCTATGGAAGAGTTCCACTGGGCAAAATAAATTCCACTGGGCAAAATTGACCACTACATTGGCTGATTCTAGAAATCCAGTACTATACTATACTATTCTAATCTACCCCGAAGATGTAGGTCTCCCCAGTTCGTTGTGGTTAAAAAAAAAATAAAAAAAATTCTAGGCGATGGTTAAATATTTCAGGCAATCATAGCGATTCCATCTATTTCCTCAAATGGTTCTACCATCTAGTGACTATCCTTTTAATTTGCTGTATCCTACATCCAAGCAGTTGACCATTTTGGTGTACTTGTATTTGTTGACATTGCATCTTATCTAACTATCGCCTACCCATAAACAAACTATTCAGCATTATTGGAAATCGAAATATTTAAGGTCAGCTATTGGGTGAGCTGGAAGACATTAAGGACCAGTGAAAATGACATTACAAGTAGACCCAGCTGGCTTGTGTGGGGTAACCTATTGCCACAGTAAAAACACATCACGTTGATTATGATTGTAAGATCTGTGTAACATGGTGCTATATAAAAATCAGGATGATGACCGCAATGTGTTGAATGTGAACTTTAAATGTCACGGGGCCCCTTATCCTAGTGTTTTTAAAGTGTTAAAGCTCACTCCACAAGTATCTCGCAAGTGGTGTCTAAAAAGCATTGTTTTTTTTTTTTTTCTTTGTACGATTTTGCAGTAAAACGGGTATGGGGTGGGAGGGTACAGAAGGCAAGAGAGGGAGATGGGTATAGGTTAGTGCAGTGCCTCTCAATGGAGTTTCGTACCAATGCAGGGTACCTTTTCTGTATGCAGAGTTACATAGATTTACATCAGTAGATTAACAGTGTAAAATATATACGTAGGACGTTTCCAGTTTGCGTATCCCTTGTTGGTTTGCTTTCTGTCTCTGTTCATTTGTGTGTTCTTTTGATCCGTGCCCTGCTCTCTATTTGTCCTAGGCAAGGGGTGGGGTTAGATATAGAATGCGGTTTTCGGGTTGTGGTTGATGGGAGTGGTGTCCCGGTTCGCGGACCACCCGGCACGCATTTTCTGTTGGTGTTGTGGAGTTGCTTGTGTAATGTGGAGGTGAGTGTATTGTGGGTGTGTGTGTGTGTCGTGTTTAGTCTTCAGTGAGGGTGATGTTGTTTGTTCCTGGTGAGGTTACCATGGTATGGTTGTGTCTCCTTCCAGCCATGGGTCCCATATTTTGTGGTATTGTTTTGGTGAGTCGTGTATTTGTGCTGTGAGTTTGTCAATTTGCGAGCTATTATTTTCTGTGTGATCGTGTCTTGCGTCTGGATGCGGGGTGTAGACCATAGCTCGTTGCCAGGGCGATTCGGGCTGTGTTTTTTTTCTCTGCTCTGGTATATGATTCAATTGGTTTAGAGAGTAGTAGCACCCATGGGTCAACTGGGCAGGGTTTGTCTATTAGTTTGGTGATCAGTTGTGACATTTTGGAGTTTGGTTGGAGTTTCGGGCATGTCCACCAGCAGTGGAGGAACATCCCCGTCTCCCCGCATTGTTTCCAGCAAGTGTTTGAGGGTATGTGGTGCATAATGGCCAGGCGTTGTGTATTTTTACATAATATGGGGAGGTGAAAAACAATCTGACTACCAGCAAACTATATTTTTGTCAGGGAGACTAGAAGAACCCCCTTCTGTTTCTGTAACTTTTTTTCATTCTTTATTTGACCTGCATGTTTTTCCTAATTCCCCTCCATTTTGTTTTATTTTGGGTATTGTGTAACCGTATATCTAGTGCCAGTACAAACCTTGGGTCATGTCAAGGCTCTTGTACCTGTGGGCTTGATAAATTAGCCCTGCTTAGGTTACATCTTTTAGAATTCTGTGCAGTAAATGTTCTAATATACATATTGAGGCAGTTTCGGCATGGCTTGTGTCATAGTGACTGTTTTCTTGGGTTTATTTCTGTGCAATTGGTTGACTTGTTACAACAGTATTAGACCTACAAGAGCAAAAGCTGGTTTCATCCCCCTAAAGAGAACTCTTAGTCTAAAGGGCAATAGGCCCTTTATGCACACTATAGATGCTCAGTACTAATATTGCTGCTCATTATCTGTTTCCCTTTTGTTGCTACCGTCCTTTTAAATTGTTTTCTTTCAACAGATAATTTTAACTTGTAATAAAGTTTGTTTTGAGCTGATTCCATGTGCGTGGTGGTGCACAGTCCCACCTCAACCCTGCAGTGCTGTGTTTGCTTGAGATCTAGGAATGGAAGGTCCATTGCTTGACTATGTATGTAAAAAAAAAAAATGACCAGGGACTGCAGTGCTTATCTCATCAGAATTGAGAAAAACGGCCAAGGAATGAAAACACCTTGTCGAATGCAGGCTGATCTGCTGGAGAACGATTGGAGCACCCAGTAATGATGCATTTATGGGTGCATTGGAATTTACACTGTATACAACTGAGGATTATCTAAATCCATATACAGGTCTAATGGGCAGTGACTCTGCTGTGGATGTGAATTCGTTTTCTACAGCTAGTTTAAAATTATATTTATTTATTTTGCACTCCCTCCTGTTCAGGTTTCCAAATCTGCTGTTTGTTTTATGTTGCTCTTTAATCAGCTAAACCCTGCTTATTGCATGGTTTGTGTTTTTTTTTCTAGTTCTTGGCAGATGCCTACTGTTTGAGGGGAAGGTCCCTGTGCAAGGGCCTCATGGCTGGAATCGTTGGCTGTGGTGAAGTTTGCCAGACTTGTTAAACTGTAATCGTTATTAGCGAAAATGATTTTCTGTCCTGGTGGCTGCATTCTAATACAACTCTCTCCTTTTTTAATATCATTGTATTCACTATTAAGACTTAGTTCTGCAGCTGTTGTAGGGCAGTGTTTCTTATGCAGCTGTTGTATATATGCTCTGAATAGGTGCAGAAACTGTATTGTATGCTCGAACTGAATTATTTGTTTTGTCCTTTATAATAAAAGTACATATTTATAGCAGTCATGCATGTTTTTCTTAAAGGGACACTGAATAGGCCTAAACAAGTTTAGGTTAGTGAAGCGGTTTTAATGTACAGCTAATGTCCCTGCAGTCACACTGCTCAATTCTCTGCCAGTTAAAGCGGCACTGTCATGGCCGAATCCCGTTTTTTTTTTTTTAACCCGCCTCCACTACATCTAACTGACCCCCTAGTTACCCCCAAATGCCCCTAAGCCCCCCATATTACCTCTTTTTTAATCTTTATTTTCTGCCCCGATCTTTATTCAGGGCGCCGCCATCTTTGTGTGGGTAGGTGAAGTCCCTGTGGGACACGTCATCTGCCCACACTAGATAGCACTGAGATTCCTGCACATGCCCAGTAAAACACCTGGACATGCAAACGGGAATTTCATCCATTCATTCATGAGACAGACGAATTAATAGAAGAATCAGACGAACAATCAAACACTGTGTATCAGTGTTAGTTTGTTCGTTCAGTTTATTACAAGGAGAGAGCTACCGGCAAGTAGCTCCCTCCTTGTGATATGTAAAGATAGAAGCGGCAGGGAGCAGTGCTCCCCACCACTTCATAAGCCCCCCAGGTCCCCCTCTCACTCTATGGGGGTCAATATGACCCCCATAATAGCACAAGGGAGATTAAAATCTCCCCAATGCCCCTACTCGCTATACCGCGAGTAGGGGCATGTCTACTAAACAGTGAGCAGCCTGTGGCTGCTCACTGTTTAAAAAATAACCTACTAAATAACAATACGTTGGGGAGGACCTACTGTCCTCCCCCCGGCCCCCACCACTATAAAGTGGGTGGGGGCCCTATATAAGAATGGGGGGGCAACTACTGTCCTGGCCCCCACCCCTAAGCGGTGGGTAGGGGCTCTTAAAAATAATAAAGGGGGGGGGAACTACTGATCTCCCCACAGCCCCCACCACCGAGCGGTGGGTGGGGGCCCTATATAAGAATGGTGCGGGGGGACCTACTGTCCTCCCCCCACCCCTGAGCGGTGGGTGGGGGCCCTAGAAAAACAATAAGGGGGGGACCTACTGTCCTCCCCCTTGGCCCCCCACCCCTGAGCGGTGGGTGAGGGCCCTAATAAACAATAAGGGGGACGACCTACTGTCCGGCCCCCACCCCTGAGCGGTGGGTGGGGGCCCTAGAAAAACAATAAGGTTTTGTTTTTTTTTAAACCGTGAGTTGAAAACACTCACTGTTTACTAGACATGCCCCTACTCGCGGTATAGCGAGTAGAGGCTGAATTTACTAATACTAAGTAATCATTACTTAGTATTGGTAAATGTGGCTGAAAGACCAATTTAGGTCTTTCAGCCTTTTAGTAGATAACTCCCTAATTCCCACGGTATTAGGGAGTTATCTACTAAGCGGCTGTAAGATGCAGCCACAGCACGAATAGGATCGGAGTTTTATTCATTCGAATGAAATTGCGATCCGAACAAAGTACCGAATTGCTCCTAACACGAATGGAGAAACTCTTCTCATTCTGTTAAGATGCAATTTGACAGTTTTGCAGGCGTTCTGTCTAAGTGACAGGACGTTCGGCAATACTGACAGGAAGCATCGTGGGAACACGGAGGAAAGCTAGGGATCATGGGAAAATTGCTCTGACCAGTGGAAATGAAGCACACTTTGCTCCTCCGCTGGTCAGAGCTGGTCAAGTGGAGGAATCCTCCATAAGACAAAGAGTCCCTACTTTGTCTTATGATTTTAAAGAAAACTAAAGAAGACAGGAAGAAAAGAACAGATCCCGAGAGAGGGGGAGAAGAGGAAGAGATTGAGAAAAGGTAAGTTCGGCATGACAGTGCTGCTTTAAAGCAGTACTGTCACAGTCGGGAGCCGACGTCACTGCTCTCTGCTGTACTCTTAAGGAAAACTATAGTGTTAGAAATGCAGTTTTGTATCGTTAATGAGGGGGACCTAATGCGCAAATGTGGCCAGCGACATGCGTGTATTATGCCCTTCCCATAGTAAATCATTGCCTCATTGCTTTTCTATGGTGATTTTCAACATGCTGAATATCCGCATGCAAAGTGCGAGGACCTCCAGCGTGGTTTCAGTCAGAAGAGGGACACTGCACACAGACCACTTCAATTAGATAAGTGTTCTGGGTCCCTATAGTGTCTCTTTAAAGTTCAAATAACACAGCAGGAGATAGGTGCTTACTTATTTCCCCTCCCCCTTTCAACCTAGGCATCTATGCAATGGAAAATAAAACCACCTTTTTCATGGATTCTGAGTCGTAGACATGGGAGGTGTGGCTAGGGCTGCATAAAAAGTGCAAAGTCCTAAATGGGGAAAATTGTGCATTGAGACTCTTGGGGCATGATCTCAACATCAAAGTTACCTCTTTAAATAATACTCCACACAACAAAGGAATTTTAGCTTGGTGAAGTCTGTGTACCCTCAGGCTGTCAAAAAACGGCCCTGTTACTTCCTTATTGTTTATCTCAGTGTAGTTACTCAAGAGGCCGCAATTGCTCAGAGTACCTGCCTTACCAAAAACTTCTCATTGAGTTGCATTGGGAAGCCTGTAATTGGCCTGCCACAGAAAGTCTGGTCAGTTAGAATGGGATGGCTTGCAGAAGATGCAGACGAGATCTGCAAAATTTAAAATGTATATATTCAAGTTTTTTTTTTGTTTTTTTTTTACTTAGCAATTCTCTTGTCTGCATTTTCTGCAAGCCCTCCCATTCTAACCTCACCAAGACTCTGTCTACTCACACAGACTTCCCAATGCAGCTCAGTGAGAAGTGTATATGTGTATATATATATGTGTGTGTATATATATATATATATATATATATTACATTTATGTTTCTTTTTAAACCAAAGTAATTTTGATGTCTAATGTATCAGTTTAATTTTTAATTTTCCTGAGATTGTCATCACCAGGTCATATTTAGTCATGGATAGCACAGATACCAGAAGCCAAACTGCAAATTTAAAAGGTTGAATTTTAGCAACCATAGCAAACACTAGTTGACCCACATTTTACGTATCCTACAAGTTCCAATCATTGCTTTATTATCCACGGATCCTTATCCCATTGTACAGCGCTATGGAATTTGCTGGCGCTATATAAATTAATAACATTTTGGATTGCTTTTTGCTTGCTCCCCTTTATAATTAGAGAGGCTAGAAAGGGGAAAACTGAAAAGTTTAAATATCTTTGATTGTATTTACTTCTCAAAGCACATCTACTCTTCCAAATTTAGAACAATGTGCTCTATGGTGAGAATTGCATGCCATCAGAACAGGTCATGTTCAGTGAGCAACCTAGCAAAAAATTTATTTATTTTAGGTCCTCCCCTATTGGGACACTTCCTTTCATTTGTGAAGTCCCCCCACAATATGAACACAATTTAGATTGTTTAAAATTTTCTGACTGTATCCTTGACAATACATTACTAATGCTCCTGAATACTGCAGTTGTGTGGTCCACTCAGAGCTGTGCTAGTGTTATGCCACACAAGCTTAATCGTTGCATACGCTTTTCATTATGACAAGTTTCCTGTGTGCTGGCACAGATTCTAATGTCCGCCTCACTCAGAACGGCCTGTGTGTTTGTTTGTGGGACACACGATTTAATTGAGAGCTAATTCAGCCCATTTCCCTTTCCGATGGGTAATTAACATCTGTGGAGCGTGCAAAGGCTGCACAACGCTTTCTCAAGATGTAGGAAAGCAAAGCCGTATTCATGCGTACACAATAATCCATTGGAAGGATGAGCTTGTTATTCAGTGAGCAGACTTGTGGGCCCAGGGGAAGGGGTTGTAAATTCTGACTTCCTCATACAGGTGCTCTTAGTATCTATAGAAATCTAAGGGAATGTTTCATTCTTCACTTTGCCTATCTGTCTCCTTCAGCATTCCTGGTGGTTCTTCAAGTTGTCAAATTAATCTAATTCCCAGTGCTTGCCATTCGAACAAGTCCCGCAGGTAATGCCAAACCAGACATGCTATTAAAATAAAACTTGTGCCATGCTGATGAGCCACAATAAAGAAATGACATTGATTTAGATCGTAACTTGCATTATAACCAAAAACGTCTTAAAATAGTGTCTTGTGAAAACAGAAAAAGGGGGAGGGGGATTTTGTTATTGTGACTGGAACATGTATATAATTGTGGATTGAAAACCTGAAGGTGTCAGATCATTCTGGGAGTTTGAGGGAAATTGCAAAGTATTGTAACATAAAGGTGTATGATTTTTCCAATCCCTGATACTTATAACCAAACTGGTACAATTGGAATGCCATTTGTTTTACATTTAGCTAGTGTTTGAAGGCTTGACTGTTGCCAGGATGTGGCATATTCTATAAACCACAAATATGGTGGTAAACTATGTAATGACTAGCATGAAGGCTCCCTGTAAACCAGTAGTCCTGCTCTACAATAGATTTTAAATGTCTTTTAAAGTGCAATACACATTTGCGTGAGAACATCTTACTAAAGCACAGTTCCAATTCCTCCGTTTCCTTTCATCTTGCTGAACTGCTGGCAGAGAAGCTGTTTGTCTTTCAAACGGACCAGCGTGTTTAAACATATGTACGAACTGGGAGTCAAAATAAGGCTCTATATTGTAACCCAAATAGTACATGTCTGTTGCTGGCCAGTCAGTATTTGTGAGTAATGAGGCACAATTCCAAGAGTTGGAAAGACCTGTGTACTTTGTCCCTTGCATCAGGCTAACAAAACATATCAGTTGAGACAGGAAAATCTGAGCGCCATATACGGATGCCTCCTCTCTTCAAGATACGTGGGTGTGTAGCAACAGCTCCTTTACTGCAGATCAAAGGAACACCCTGTCTGTGGGTTTGGCTTTGGGATTTGTTTTGATGCACTAGACTAGAGCATAGCTAACTTTCGTCAATGCAGCTGTCGAGGACTGCATCTCCCTGATGGCTATCCAGCCTAAATAAAAGTATTGGAGGCTGGGTAATGCAAGTAGAGATGGCATCATTCCTGGTCTCTGCTGCCTCCTACAAAATGCTCTTAATGTTCTGCAGGCATACATGATCACAAAACAAATAGTGAAGTATGATTTAGATCACATAACATTGCAAGGATGTATGTACTGGCTTATTAATTTGATAAAGTAAACTATCTAGCTATTAATACATGCAAACTGTTTGATACCTCCTCTAACTTTAAACTGGAGTATGCTATGCAGCCACCTGTATTCTATGGTAACGTTATCCAAAAGGCCACTCAGCTGAATTGACTGCTCATTCTTGTTTGTACACAGCGTTGACCAAGATTATGGGAATTGTAGTTTTGAAGCAGTGGTCTCTCACCCGGTCACCCACCCCCTCCCCCCTATTTACTCATTCAATGAATAAAGTGATTTTATATAGAACAATTGATTTGTCATGCTTGCTTCACCTTCTGAGAGGTAGACTGTTGCAGAAATGCCACTCCTTCAGATCTCGATTTTGCTGGTTTTGTAACTAAAGGGTGTGAGCATGTACTTTATGTCCCTGTTTTCAAAGGGCCAATTCAGACTGGTGTTAACACCTTATTTTGCACAGAATAAAAAATAGAAAACAGAAAGTTATGAGCAAGTCTGTCAAATGAGGTGGGCCCTTGTTTGAACAGGATACTTGGAGTTCAACGACTTATTTCAGTTTGTGTAGGCTCGTACTTATGGCCTGAGATTTTTCCAGATTGGTATTGAAGCAACAAATGAAGAGATGGTTAAACGTCTTGCTCTATAATGTGTAGAAAACTTACACATGGTTATGGTGTTTAGTCTCCTAAATCTTTCTGACATACTTATAGGGTTGTCAAAAATGTATTAATTTCTCTTGTTGGTTACTGAGTGTTGTATTAAGCTTGTTTTTGTTGTTATAATCCAGTCTGAACAGGGCCATTAACCCCATAAGGACCAAACTTCTGGAATAAAAGGGAATCCTGACATGTCACACGTCATGTGTCCTTAAGGGGTTAACGTGACACTATTGTCACCAGAACAACTTTTGCTTAATGAAGCTGTTTTTGTGTGTATAAATCATGCCCTTTCAGTCTCACTGCTCAATTCTGTCATTTAGGAGTTAAATCCCTTTGTTTATGCAGCCCTAGTAACACCTCCCTGCGTATGACTTACACAGACTTCCTAAACACGTCCTGCAAAGAGGCATCTAATGTTTACACTTTCTTTATTTCACAGTCTATTTAATTTAGAATTTATCTATTGCTCTGTAAATAGCCTGCTAGACCATGCAGGATTCTCCTGTGTGTGATTACAGTTAAATATGTACAGCAGGTGATAAAAACCTTTTAAAGTAAGTTGCATGTTTTTTTTTTTTTTAAATGAAACCATTTTTGATTTCATGCTGCAAACTGTGAGTCACAGCCAGGAGAGGTGTGGCTAGGGCTGCATAAACAGAAACAAACATGTGATTTAACTCCTAAATGGCAGTGAAACTTCAGAGGCATGACAACTGCTTCATTAAGCTAAACTTGTTTTTGTGACACTAGTGTCCCTTTAAATATATAACAGATTGTAGTTGCCCCCAAACCACCCATCTTAATAGGTCCTAGTCCAAAAGCACTTTGAGTTACCCCAGCAATAACTCCATTGTTAAAAACTTGTATACCCAGTTGAGAGAGAGAGACACAAAGTAGAGCTTACATTGTCTCTTTATATTTCCTTTGCCTGACTTTCTTAGACTCTAAGCAGAGTCTAAGTGTCAGTCCCGACAGTCATCTCCAGTGATTGCTGCAGGTTATTGGCTGTGTTTTTAGAGGGTCCCGCGGTCTAGCAGGATTTTACACCCCAATTGCTGTACTCTTGAGCATGTGCAAGAGTACAGAATTGACGTTGATTCCTGGCACAGAAGTGCCTGAAGCGGAAGAGGACCCACTGGAACAAAATGGCTGCTCCAGAGAGGGACCGGTTCAGTTAAGTAAATATCACCTTTACCTGCCTCCAGACCCTCTGCGGCGATGTCACCGATGGGGGTCTTTGTGAATTCACCAGGTGTGACAGTGTGGCTTTAATGGTTCTAGAAGCTATATAGGTTAGTTTTCTATATTTTTATTTTCCTTTTGTAAATTGTTGGCCAGATTGCTGGACCATGTATAGATGTTTAAACTTTTGTTTTACTTGCCACACTCTGGACACTTGTATGGGGATCCACTTTCTCTGATATTGTGTATTTTATCCTGGTGAAGTCTGAAGTTTACATTAATCAATTTAATCTTTGTATTTTCATATTCATGACTGTTTTTTAATAGTTTGCATCACTTTAGTAAATCTCACACCAAAATTGTTTGTAATCTGTAAAACTCTTCATGTAGTTTCATTTAGTTTTCTGCATGCTCTTTTGTTTCATCCCCTCCCCTATTTTTTCGGTGACTCCTTGTAATTATCAATCTTCATATCGCTTTGCTAGAAAAGTTTCTCCTTTTAACCACCACTCTAAATTTGGCATTCTTTAAACCAAAAAATTGACTTAAATATAGGTAGAGAAAAACTGAATATTTTTTGACCATATTCTAAAAAACGTTTAAAGGGGCACTCAAAGTTAGGGTACTAGGAGTGCCTAGTTGCAGGGAGTCACAATTTTAGAATGATGCAAAATAAATACAAAGTCCTGCTGTGTGAGCTAGAATCCACCAACAAACTCTAACACCGGTGTGTTCACCTCTCTATAAAAACAAAAAAGAAGTTATGCATACATACAAAGAAGGTGGAGTGAGGATGGTGTTCACATATGGTATAACTGTAACAGACAAGAAAACATATGGCCAAAGCCTAGTGCAACTCAGTTGGTTCTGATTTAGTAAACCGATAAATAACTGTAGAATGTTGTACTCGCATATGGAGCCTATATGCAAGGCTCACCACAGGAGCTGGTGGGGAAGTTAGAAGGGACCCCACTCCCTTTGTGATGCTGTAGAAGCTTCCTTCTTGACACCAATAAGTACACTGGGCGTAATTTCCAAGATCAAAAAATACTTTATTGGTACAAAAAAAGTATAAAACAAAAAAAAATATTAAAAGTGGTATATTGAATAAAGTCCACGTTTAAAATACTTGCAAGACGCGTTTCGCCTGTTAAAAAGGCTTTAGCTTAAGGAGGCATTTTGGTCTATAAATCATGTCCCTGCAGTCTAACTGCTCAGTTCTGTTTAGGAGTTAAATTTATGTGGCACTATTCATACCTCCCCTGGTGGTGACTGACACAGCCTACATGGAAATAAAGGTTTCCTTTAGATGTTAACTTGCTTTAGAAGTTTGTATCTCTTGCTGTGTTAATAGAGCTTTAATCACACACAGGAGACTCCTGTTGGATCTAGAATGCTATTAACAGAGCTGGAGATAAGAAATTCTAAATTAAACCCTGTGCAATAAAGGAGGTTTGAACATAGAGCTCTTTAGAGGAAGTGTTTAGGAAGGCTGTGTAAGTCATTCAGTGAGGTGTACCTCCTAAAAGACAGAGAATAGAGCAGTGAGCATGCAGGGCATGATCTGTTCACCAAAGATGAATCATCAAGCCAAAGCGTTTTTTGTGCCTATAGTGTATCTTTATTTTCCACTTGGCAGTGATTAGAGGTTTTGGGCTGTGAATGTGTTTGTTTTATGGTAGTAGATAAGCAATTTACTTTGTTTCAGTTGTATCTTGACTGCCTTGCATATTAGGCAAATTAAAATACAGTGGTGTTTTAAATAAAAAGTTAATATCACAACTATGGTTCCTTTGTGTTGGTGTTAAGATCACTAAAAGCCGTCTCATTTTGCAGGTTACCTGCACTGCCAGTCCCTAATTTACTTTTTTTTTTTCTACTGAGGTTTTAAGTACCACTTTAGGGCATGACATGTAAGCTCTTCCAAACCCAAAAGAAAAATCGCTGGTCTTTCGAACAGTACAGACTGCTTTAAGTTCAAATGCAAACTCTAAGGCGGAGTTTCTTATTAAACCCTTCAGACAGATGGTTTCTAAAGGACCTATAATGGTAATAAGGCTGTGATGTCCTAGCAGACACCAAAGAGTGATGGGCGTTTCTGTATTAACCTATGGAAAAAAAATATTGGATTTCTTGTTGCAATATTATTCCCATGTGTTGCGTAATATTTTTATATTTTTTTTAGTATTTAAACCCATTTCCTTCAGTGAAGATGTTGTTCCTGCGTCTGACAAAGAGTGCTGGTAGTTTGAGTGGAGTGCTCATGTGTGGTTTATTTTTATTTCATGTCTTCTCCTCGCTGAGTTTCCAGCTGGCCCTGTAGCTGGCATTTGAAAATGCCTTATTTGTCTTTCCAGGTTTATGTGTTCTATAGATCTAAAGTAAGATGGATCTGCTTTGAAATTGAGCTAAAGGTGCAGTGGTTGCTAGTTGTTGAGACGATTTGAATAGCTGTATACAAGCTTGAGCAAACAGTACAGCAAGTGACATGTAAGAACACTATTCTCAGTTGCCTGGTTCAGCAACCTTGCTCTACACTCCCGTAGCACGGATTTGTCATTGGCTACTCCTGTTCCTGACCCGTAACCCATGGGGCTTACAGTATTTGCTTTAATTTGTAGAATATCACTGGGGAAATGTCATCCATTAACCCCACTGTTATCCTTCCAATTTGTGCGTCAATGTTCCATTCTAAAGAGTCTGTCATTCTCCGATTTGGTTCTATCTTTTTGCATATGGGATTCACAATCCATAAAATGCAGTGGCCGTACTGCATGCTGTGTTGGGTAGGAAAATGTTCCAAACACAGTATATAGACTGCAAGTACTGTGTGTATATTCTCTAAACTTTCTCTAAACACTTAGAATGGATCAATCTTACTCATGTTCTACTCGTGTTGTTTGTAGTTGACACATAAATTAGACTATTCTGTGCATTTCTGGATTGCAGTGGATTTATAAACTGGACCCCTGACATTTTCTACTGGACCTTAAACTTGTGCTTTAGGTGTAAATAGGTCTGCAGTGCAGGGGTGATTACTTCAGTCTGTTTGCTCTAATCCTGCCATGGGCTCAGCGTCTTGTGTTCGAAAGGGGATGAATTTTACATGTTTTCCCCTTTAATTCTAAAGATGATACAGGGTTACAATTGGTGAAATAATATCCACTTTAATATCCTGTTACTGAAAGGCCCTTGCCAGGCATCCTGTCTGTTGGACTTCCTTTTTATTGGGGTTGTGCATGAAGGTCTGTCGTTAAAGAGCTTTTCAAGAAAAGTAAAGATACTCCAGCACACTGCATTCAGTGGTGTAATGGTGATTTATTCAGTCATCTTAAAAAGTGGGCAATGTTTTGACATAACTTTGTGTCTCTTTATCAAGCAATATATAGTGCAAATAGTAATTTTTCTGTGCAGCACTGTTCCAGGAAGCACCGCTAGCAGCCACGAGGAGTGGCCAGTGGAGGTATCCCTAGGCTGTAATGTAAACACTTCATTTACATTTACTCTGAAAAGACCATGTTTACTGCAAAGACCCTGCAGGGAATGATTCTACTCACCAGAAAGAGTACAATACACTGTAGTTGCTATTTTATTTTTTAATATCTATATTTAATCTCTTTTTGACCCATGGAAGAAAAACTCTACAGTGATGGCTATTATTTTTAACATTTATATAGCGCACAACTTATTATGCAGTGCTTTACAAGATTAGAAAGCGCGGTAAATTAAATTTTTTTTTTTATTCATTTATTTTTTTTATATAAATGTAGTTGTCTTACAACTTTATATATACATATATTGTCTTGGATATTTATGGTCGTATAAAAAAAAGTAAAAATGAATCAACCTGAATAAGCACAATTTAACAACAAATCACAAATGATAATTTGTAAAACTGTTAAGAAAATAAATATCAATTTAAAAATGAATTAAACTATAAAAATGATACTAAAATTTAAAGGGATTTAAGTTTAGGTGACATCAGTGATAATTGTGATAGAATTGTTTTAACACCAGAAACAGAATGATTTAGATCCATCTCTATTTACTATGTAACTGTATTGCAATATAATTTATATTGCATTGTACTAACATGATGGAGACTTTACGGTCCAGAATAAAATAGATTTTGATGCACATATTTTACATTATATTTTATTTTTGTAAAAATATATTTTTCACTATATTGTATGTTTTTACTATATATTTAAGTTTTTTGTTATTTCCTGGATAACTACAATTCACCCCCTCTTTTTATTTTTATTTTTTGAGATGGAAATAAGAGGGTTAACCCCTGGAGAGTTACTTGATTGCACACATTTGCTTGCACTTTACGGATTGGTCTGTTTTTGATATGTGCACCTATAAATGACTTTGTATTTGCACTTTAAATATGGCTTGATAAAGACAATATTGTGTCAACGTTACCCACTTTAAAATCACCATTACACCACTGAATGCTGTGTGGTGGAGTATCAATACTTTTTCCAGTATTGCTTTGGATTCTGTGGAACAAGGATGGGGACTCTTCTTTGCACAGGCACCAGATAAAGTGGGTGCATTGTTTTGTACAATAGAGCTTTTGATCATACACGCTCAGGTTGTAGAGGCCTCCACTGTAGGAGCTGCTATACAGATAATTCGGCATGAAGTTGTAGTGTACAGGGTTACAGTGGCACCGAGGAAAATAAACCACAATATCATTGGTCGATAAAGCAGTGGGGGAGGACCAAGAAGCTTTTGTACCACTAATATCTGCTCTGGCGGGCAGCCAGGACTCAGAGTGTGGGATTAGCCTGAACAATCAAGACTGCAGGATCAAAACAAGGAGGCAGGAACAGCGAGGTCACACTGCTGCCATCTGCGTTGCCGCAGTGGGGGAGGAGGGAAGGAGGAAGAGGGGGGGGGCTGGTGGAAAAAGAGGGGGCTGGGCAGGATGAGCCTGCTCTTAACAGTCTGAAAAGCTCCTCTGTATCTTTAGAAATCCCCGTCTGTGGAATGGAAAAACGGTCCGAGGCATGGAGCAGATCGCTGAATTGGTTTACCATTTCTTTAGAGTTGTGCTTTCCTTTAGAACGACAATGTTGCTTTAGTTGTATGAACAATTTAACCTGTCCTCAAAAATGTTGACATGTTTAGCTTTGCGTTTAATTTTACGGACTAAAAGGAAAAGACTGGTGTACTAGTCAAAGCCAATTTTGATCTAATTGTGCTTTGTTTTTTTTGGTTCCCCTCCTCCTCTTCTTCCTCTAGTGTTTTTTTTTTTTTCCTTTTCTTATTTAGAACGTACCTTCACGAGTTGTTTAAAATCTGATCGGTAACAAAATAAAAACACCAAAAAAAGTTTAGTTTTGTTGTTTTTCTTCTCCGTTGTTGAATGTGAGGCTTCGGTTACATCCCAAATTTTAATCTTCCGATGTTTGATTGCTGGGAATTGAAAACAAGGGCAGTTTCCCACGTGCCTCTGATTTTAGCCATTCCATTTGTAAAGGGAACTGGGTAGTTTTAAAAAAGAAATAATAATTTAAAAAAAATAAAAAATTAGTCCTAGGTAGTTTTGCAATTAAAGTATAGGAAATGTGACTTAATTGTGAGACTGCGATCCATTAATCACATTTTATTGTCCAATGGAAAATAACTCTCTAAGCAGACTCTGTAATGTAGACTCTGCCCTCCCCTCCCCCTCCACCATCCCAAGAAATCCCTCCCTTCTAATCGCTGTTGCTTGTTGGGTGTATACATTGATATCCGTATGTACATGTATAGGGTTATAATTCAGTATAATGACTTTGAAAGGTTTTTCTATTATGCGCATATCTCACAGAAAAACATCTGCTTTGTCCTTCAGTGAACAATTGCTTTACATGCTAAATGTCTCCTCTAAACCAAAGGACTGCTCTTCAGTAGGAGGAAGCTGTTCCTACCTGCAACTCTTTGAACTAATGTGATGGGGGATTATAGAGACTGAAACACATTGTTCTAGTGGGCACAATTAACTCCTTCGCCTTCTAGGTAGAATTGTCATTAATGTTGTTTAGTCTCTGAATTTACCACATGTTTAGGAATGTTTTTGTGGTTAACAAATCTGATTAAACTGATCTTTCTAATGTATGTGCTTAAATTCTTATTCATGCTTCAGTAAACCTCTAGTCTGGCTTAGCACCAATGTACAAGGGTGTAAATTCTGTATTAACGCGTTTTACCAATAATTAGTCTCCTAAGCTAGGAACAAACACACAATAGTTAAACACATATCCAAATACAATTATAAGACTCAATCCTGGAAACGTAGCTACTGGCAATTGCTTAAACTAAGTCGTGGTGGAGACGCGCTATTTTTTAAACTGTGCTGTAAATGCTCTCCCTTGTGTTTGAAATTATCCAGAAAAATCCCCTGAATGGTGGCTTTTAAAAGGGATAAATGGATAAATCCTGCTTTTACTGTTGGTTAATCTCCTCCTTTCCAAGTGATTTTGGCTAAAAGGGTCTGGTCATGGCTAGATTTGCTTTGATTTAACTTGGAAGTGCTCTAAAGTTTTTAGGTAGTGCAGTAAAAGCTATTCATGGCATGTTCTAGTAATCTAGTATATCCATCGGTCACTTACCAGGAGGAATTGCGTTTAGGCTGTATTACTGTTTAGTTCTAATCTTTGTAATCTTTGCATTTATTTTGAGAACGCATAGCATGTTGTCTCCCTCATACACAAGCTGATTTGGTAAAAGTTAAAAACAAATCCCTATTTCATTGCCTAATTTGAGACTTAACTTGCTCTGATTTTTTTTTTTTTTAAATCTTTATTTTGGTTCCCTCTTTAAATATCAATCTCAGGGTCTTTCATCCTATCTTTTAAAAGCTTGCATTGGTTTAGTGTTCTGTCCTCCCCCCTCCCCCTTCCATGTAACATCATTTCCACTTCCCCTTACTGCAAACTCATAGCTCATTACCACACAGAAATAAACAGAAGTTTAGAAGCCAGGCTCCCACATACTTTGCCTGCAGTCCTCCTGCAGTGAATATGCCAGGCATGGGTGGCTCTCTAGCACTCCTATGATAGACATTTTCTGACAAGGTCCTCCACATAATTGGTGTAGTGCATTATGAAAAACCTAGTTCAAAACCTCTGCAGTGCCAGAGATGCAGCCATCACAGCGTGGTAACAATCACATTGAAAGGGTAGAAGTATAAGTTTGACCCCACTGTGAATAGAATCTGTGTTCTAACGGTTTAGAGCAGACTTTCCAGTTGGTGCATTAATGGTTAACCAATTAAGCCATTTCAAAATCTAATTGAAGAGTCCAATAGTTTATATGTTGGCCAGTATTGAAAGGGCCCTAATAAATGCCTTTCTGTTGTTGTGACACTTCTTGAACCTTTTTTCTTTATTTTCTTTTTGCAACAGTCTAGTAACATTGTGAATTGTTTTTAGCAGTAAAATTATGCAAAACTGGTAATCATTCAATTAGTGGGGCACTGAACACTACCCGGACAAAAGCCATGCCAAGCAACGCTCCCGTAGGACAGTGTTTAGAAACGGAGGCGTTTTAGTCCGTCATGCATACTAACTCCAAATGGTCTATGGTAGCCTGTTTCAATGGCAGTTTTTGTCTTGTGTATTGGCTTCTTTCCCTTATTCTAATGCATCTTTGTGGCTCTTGTCAGTATATTTTTAACGTATCAATGCTCCTTGCTTCCCCCTCCATCATGCAGTGTTAGGACTCCGTAGTTAAAGCTAAAGTGCTCTTGAACTGCATGGATTGTTTTAGTAAGCATAGTAGGATTTTGAGTTCAATGGCGATGTATAATTTAAGACTGTAAGAAATAATGCAGTGCTGGTGAGATGCACGGCCAATGATGTAATAGTACTCTGCTGTATGTAACCCTCTGTAAATTAGTTCCTTGGCTGGGATGCCTGTGCCTATCAATAATTTATGTTCTGGCTTGCAGCCTGTGTAAGGTCATATCCTTTATCTTTTATTCTCCACCTCCTGCCCAGCTGCTGTGCTGCTCATAAAGCAACCCCCCCTCTCACTCCCCCCCCTCTTACTGGAGCGTAAACTGAAAGTCAGGGCATCCATTGAACAGAACTTGGCCCAAGCAGGGTTGTGGTTAATGGGTAACCTATTTAAATGGAGATTGGATTTCAGTAATGTTTGGTTGATCTGTGGATCAAAACGTAATGAATAGACTTGTTTCCTGAATTTCAAATTTTGTAGCCAACAAAAAAGTTGTCTGATGGTGTTTAGAAATTAATTTGCCATATCTGGTTTTAATTAGGAGTGGGAATGAACTGTTCTTGTTTTTGAAAATGATAACACTTCATTTCTCTGCCTGTTGGGTTTTTAATAGGCCCCCCCACAGTGCCTCTAGGCAAAAGCCGATGTAAATTCTCCACGATCCTCATTGTACAATGCTGTGGAATTTGTTGGCGCTCTATAAATAATAATAATGTGAATCCTAGCTACAACAGATAATGCAATGTGATTTTTTTTTTTTTTTTTATCGGCATTCATTCTGTAGTGCCAGGTATAATTGTAAAATTAAAATGTAAATAATGTAAGCCTTGATCAGATGAAAAATATAGCACAACCAGATTCAGCATGTTAAAGGAACACTAACCTGTATTCCTGGCCCTATAGTGTTAAACCCCCCATTTAGGTGGCTCCCCCCCTCTCCCCCCCCCCCCCCCAAAAATAATTAAAACTCGCCATATTTTCAGCGCCTCACAGGTTTGCCTGTGCTGGTCCCACCCCCGATCCACCTCCTCGATGACATCAGAATTGCTGATTTTTTTTTTTTAAATCGGCAAGGGGATGGGGGCGGGCCAACGCCATTTTGGCCAATAAGCACTTCTTCATAGAGATGCATTGAATCAATGCATCTCTGAGGAAAATTCAGTGTCCCCATGCAGATCGTGGAGACACTGAATGGCAGTGCTGCCTACGGTGCAGCATTGAACCAGTAAGCACCTCCAGTGGCCACTGCTTTAGGGGTAATGTAAACACGGCTATTTCTCTGAAAAGGCAGTATTTGCAAGAAAATGCCTGAAGGCAATGATTATACTCACCAGAACTACATTAAGCTGTAGTTGTTGTGACTATACTGTTGTTTATTATTTGTAAAGTGCCTATGTATTTTAGATCACTGTACATGGAAAGTGTGTGAACAGGAAGCGCTATCTGGTAGGCCAGCAATCTGTGACAATTTGGGGACACTTGAATGAATGAAAAAAAAAATACATGTATAATATACACACGGATAAGAATACTCAGGTTTTTCCTGTGTCCACTTCTGCAGTAAGCTGTCCCCAAGCTAGGAAGTGGTGAGTTTGCATTTCTGCAGAACTGTCGAGCATATTCCATTAGCAGTGGTTTCATGGGCAAGCAAAGGTATCCGTCATAACATTAGTTATACCAGTGTTACTGGCGCATGAAGGAAAACTCTACAGATTTGGGAGGGAAGGGCATAAAGGCTGGGCTTATGGAGTAAAATATTTCAGAGAAAAACCCTGTACAGTTAATTTAAACCTGGTACTGACCAAACCAGCTGGGTTTTCGGTGATAGTGGTTTATATAGGTCATTTCTAAATTAAGAATCAGCCTAAATCTGTCACCTCTATCCTGATGAGCCGTACGTGACCTCATTGTTTTGAGTAATAACCATTTATTATTTATGAAGCAAAAGCACTTTTAAAGTGTGTGTGTTAAAAAGCTCAAAACAGCCCTAAACTTAATTGTCGATTGTCTGCTTTCCTGGAAGCAATCTGTAGTGCCATCTAACATTTCTGTATACAGAGAGCTGTACCTGTATTAACCCAGCCGTGCAAGTCACGCTCTCTCCCTTACTAAATGGCAATGCTAGCCTGCAGCAAAGTGACGGACTCCCTTTACCAGGTTATCTTAAGGTGACCAACGTGTTTTGTTTCTGAAATTGCGAGGCCTACGGCTACTCGACACTACCTTTGGAAGGTTGGGCTTTACTGTACTTGAAGTTCGTGGTATGGCTGTATTGTTCACCAAGAGAGGAAGCAGGGAGATATGTAGTAACTGCAGACATCGATCTGTAAAATGGCTTTTATTTTTAGCATTTGTGCCAGTAAAGTGCTTGGTATAAAATATACATTTCTCAGTTTGTGTTAGTGTCATCGGACTAAAATGGCTTCTTGTAAATAGATACTGCAGTCAGAAGAGGCTGTAGCTAGAATGCCAGTTTCCTTAATGTGTTCTCTAACCTTCACAAGTACTTGTTTTTTTCTTTCTTAATTGGACTCCGACTCTAGTGCAGCAGATATTGCATGTGCGGTGTTTCAGAAAGTGGGGAAGTAGAGCTCAGATGATACTGTGATCATGATGCATGAATAAAAATAATGTACATATCCCACAGAACACACTAGTATAGTTATACTTTTTTTTTCCTTTTCTGTAATTCCTTTTTTTCTTTTTTCTTCTGTTTTAAATCATTCAAACTGACTGTCCAAATCAAATAAGTAATCTTATTAGACGAATATCCAACATGCTATTGTGTAACTTTTTTTTTTTTTTTTGTAAGCACATTAGATTTTTAGAATCTAATATTGGAAGCAATGCAGGCAGCTTTGCAGCTTTAATTTGGTTTACACTATAATTCTGTCATGTTAAAGTTATTGCTACATTAAAAGGTGATCGATCCATCTTCAAAGTGGTACACTGTTTTTAGCATAACTGTTCTGGTTGTTTTTAGCCTCACTTGCTATTTGGTTTTCATTTGGCTTCTCTTTTAAATCTCATTGTGTATGAAGAAAGAGTACTAGGTAATATTTTTGGGAGCCTTATCTCATGCAATTTAAAGGGATGCTATAAGTCACCTGAACAACTTTAGCTTAATGAAGCAGCCCCACTGCTCAATCCTCTGCCATTTAGGAGTTAAATCCCTTTGTTTATGAACCCAAGTCACACCTCCCTGCATGTGACTTGCACAACCTTCCATAAACACTTCCTGTAAATAGAGCCCTATTTAGGCTTTCTTATCCCCTGCTATGTTTATAGCTTGCTAGACCCTGCAATAGCCTCCTGTATGTGATTAAAGTTCAATTGAGAGATTGAGATACAATTATTTAAGGTAAATTACATCTGAAAGTGAAACCATTTTTTTTTTTTCATGCAGGCTCTGTCAATCATAGCCAGGGGAGGTGTGGCTAGGGCTGCATAAACAGAAACAAAGTGATTTAACTCCTAAATGACAGTGAATTGAGCAGTGAAATCGCAGGGGAATGATATATACACTAAAACTGCTTTATTTAGCTAAAGTAATTTAGGTGACTATAGTGTTCCTTTATAGCTTTTGTTGGTTACACTGTAACTTCCTGTTTATAGATTGTGCATAATGTGTATTTAGGTTGATTTACCGCTTCTCTCTGTATCCTACTTTGAAATGCGGCTCCTCGTTGCGACAGATATATAGTTCCTCAATTACACCTTCCTTTACACCTTCAAAAATGTGTAATTTTGTTCTAACTGTATTTTGATATTAATATATGTAGATGGCAAAATACACTTATGACATAATATATATATATATATATATATATATATATATATTTTCTACGTATATATTTATGTAATATTTTTACATAATTAATTTTATTACAATTTGCAGGACCTGCCTGATAACACAGGCATAAAGTCAATTTTTTTTAATTTAGAATTTTTTTAATTTAGAATTTTTAATTTGCTAGCACTATATTTAACACTGTAACATTCCAAGACACGATAAAACCTGTACATATGGGGGGGGGGGGGGGGGGGGACTGTTTAACTTGGGAGGCTTCGCTGAACACAAATATTAGTGTTTCAAAACAGTAAAATGTATTGCCACAATATCGGTGAAAGTGAATTTTTTTTTTTTTTGCATTTTTCACACACAAACTGCACTTACACCGACTATATACTTGTGATACGTTTTACAGTTTTGAAACTTTAATATTTGTGTTCAGCGAAGTCTCCGGAGTATAACAGGTACCCCTCATGTACAGGTTTTATGGTGTTTTCAAAAGTTACAGAGACAAATATAAGGCTTGTTTCAGTTTTTTCACATTGAAACTCGCCAGATTTGTTACATTGCCATTGAGACCGTATGGTAGCCCAAGAATGAGAATTACCCCCATGATGACATACCATTTGCAATAGTAGACAACCCAAGGTATTGCAAATGAGGTGTGTCCAGTCTTTTTTAGTGGCCACTTACGCCTCGTTTCCACTGAACGATATGGTTTGGGTCGGTACGGTTTGGAAGGGTTAGAATGGTCCAGTCTATTCAGGAGAGCGTTTCCACTGCAATCTGGCTAATTTCAATGTGAAAAATCTGAAAAATGTAACATGCTTCATTTAACCCTGTAACTTCCCAAAACACCATCAAACTTGTACTGTTTTACACGTTAGAGACATTGCTGAATACAAATGTGTATTTTATTGCTGTTAAATCTAACAGTATTATGGGATTCACATTAAAATGTCATGCAGAACTAAAAAAAAATAACACTTATTCATATTAAAATGTTTCATAGCTAAATATTTGATGTTAGATGAAAGCCCTATTTCTCCTGAATAAAATGATATATAAGTAGTGTGGGTGCACTTGATATGAAAGGTGAATTACGGTTGAACAGACATATGGTCAAATTCAAAGTTGTGTTTACATTTTAGTTTGATCAAAACTTGTACATTGGTTCAGTCCTTAAAGGAAAACTATAGCCACCTAAATTACTTTAGCTAAATAAAGCAGTTTTAGTGTCTAGATCATTCCCCTGCAATTTCACTGCTCAATTCACTGTCATTTAGGAGTTAAATCACTTTGTTTCTGTTTATGCAGCCCTAGCCACACCTCCCCTGGCTATGATTGACAGATCCTGCATGAAAAAAAAAAAAAACTGGTTTCACTTTCAAACAGATGTAATTTACCTTAAATAATTGTATCTCAATCTCTAAATTGAACTTTAATCACATACAGGAGGCTATTGCAGGGTCTAGCAAGCTATTAACATAGCAGGGGATAAGAACATCTTAATTAAACAGAACTTGCAATAAAGAAAGCCTAAATAGGGCTCTCTTTACAGGAAGTGTTTAGGTAAGGCTGTGCAAGTCACATGCAGGGAGGTGTGACTAGTAGGGATCGACCGATTATTGGTGACTTACCTTGCCTGCAGCTCCATGCGAGACCTGCGGCCGCAGAGCGTTGCCACGGGTTACCATGGCAACGCTCCGCGCGGCACGAATGGCTGCGAGATTTGCACTGGAGGAGCTGCTGGCAAGGTAAGAAACTGCTTCCTGCCGGCCCCCCACAGTACTTAACAAGCCACCGGACCACCAGGGAATACTATATCCCCCCTCCCTGGTAAGAAGCAGGGAGGGGGGACTTAAAGAAAACAAAAAAACACAATTTAAATATTAAAAAAATACATAACCCCCCCCCATTTTACACAAATTACATCACTACACACACACACACACTGCATTGCATACACATTGCATACACACACACTGCATTGCGCATTGCATACACACACACACTGCATTGCATACACACACACACTGCATTGCATACACACACACACTGCATTGCATACACACACACACTGCATTGCATACACACACACTGCATTGCATATACACACACACACTGCATTGCATATACACACACACACACTGCATTGCATACACACACACACACTGCATTGCATACACACACACACACTGCATTGCATACACACACACACACTGCATTGCATACACACACTGCATTGCATACACACACACTGCATTACACACACACACACACACACTGCATTGCATACACACACACACACACACTGCATTGCACACACACACACACACTGCATTGCACACACACACACACACACACACACACTGCATTGCACACACACACACACACACTGCATTGCACACACACACACACACACTGCATTGCACACACACACACACACACTGCATTGCATACACACACACTGCATTGCGCACACACACACACACACTGCATTGCACACACACACACACACTGCATTGCACACACACACACACTGCATTGCACACACACACACACACACACTGCATTGCACACACACGCACACACACTGCATTGCACACACACGCACACACACTGCATTGCACACACACACGCATTGCACACACACACACTGCATTGCACACACACACGCATTGCACACACACACACTGCATTGCACACACACACACACACACTGCATTGCACACACACACACACACTGCATTGCACACACACTGCATTGCACACACACACTGCATTGCACGCACACACACTGCATTGCACACACACACTGCATTGCACACACACACACTGCATTGCATACACACACACACTGCATTGCATACACACACACTGCATTGCATACACTCTCACACACACACACTGCATTGCATACACACACACACTGCATTGCATACACACACACTGCATTGCATACACTCTCACACACACACACTGCATTGCATACACACACTGCATTGCATACACTCACACACACACACACACTGCATTGTATACACTCACACACACACACACACTGCATTGTATACACACACACACACACACACTGCATTGCACACACACACACTGCATTGCACACACACACACACTGCATTGCACACACACACTGCATTGCACACACACACACACACACTGCATTGCACACACACACTGCATTGCACACACACACTGCATTGCACACACACACACGCACTGCATTGCATACTCACACACACACACACACACACACTGCATTGTATACACACACACACACACACACACTGCATTGTATACACACACACACACACACACACTGCATTGTATACACACACACACACACACACACACACACACACACACACACACACTGCATTGCACACACACACACACACTGCATTGCACACACACACACACTGCATTGCACACACACACACACTGCATTGCACACACACACTGCATTGCACACACACACA